>NW_006442107.1:7035307-7037931 GCF_000325575.1 Pteropus alecto
ACAGTCATCTTATTTCCCTCTAGCCCCACTGATCACACCCCCGATAATCGTTAGAAAGTTTGGAATAGGGACCATATAACTCTACTAATATAACCCTAGTAATAACTGTAAACCTTTTTGGAAATCCAGCTTTAATTTTTAGTCTTGTGAGCTGTTATGAAGGTCATTACACATAAATGTTCTTGGAAATCCAGTGCTTTCAATGAAATCCTGAGATTCAAACCTGTTAGGCTTAAAAAAAAAAAAAAAAAGAAAGAAACAAAACAATAGGGCAGTATTGGTTATCATGGTGCCTGCAGTGGGGAACACGGGCCAACCACAGGAGGCCATGGTGACCTCCGGCTTCAGCCGATATCTCTAGTAAGCACAGCTAATCTCTTCTGCTGCCACTTCCCTTTGGTGTGGATCTTTAATCTGTGAAGTGTGCTGACATTGTTCATTATCCCAGATACCAACAAGATTCAATTCGTTTTTACAGGAATGTCCATTTTACGAAGCTGAATGTGAATGAAAGACCTTGGTGTAAGTGGTGCACTTATCAAACCGAGACTTTACCATGTTATTCATTAGGAAAATAAATTAATGTCAGACCTCCTTATCTACTAGGCCATCAAGGGACAGGCCAGCTCCTTGACAGGATTCTTTTATGAACAGTCATTTGTGTGAGAGAGAAAATCTTGGTGGAAGCCTTAATGAAAGTGCCAGCGACTAAAAGCAAGTTCTGCAGAATAGACACAGTGTCACGGGGAAGGGGAGCTGTAAGACCTAAAATTTCATTTGCTGCCTTGATATATCTGAGGCCCATGAGGCCACAAAGGCCTAACTATGAGTTCCTGTGCTCTCTCCAGGTATGTTCCTCGTCCAGAAGAAAGGCTCCCCACCTAGCTACTTCCCCTATCAGCTGGACAAGCTACACCACTTTCAGTCCTCAGCCTAATGGTTTCACTTCCCTGACAGCCTGCAGAATTGTTCGAATGAGTCAAACACATCCTCCTGCGGGAACCAGCTGTCACCCCACCTTCTTGTTACTATGAATCCTGCTTCCCACAGCCTCTGCTTGTTCACTCTATCTCAAGTGCTGCTCCCATGAGGCCCTACGTAGTGCGGTGTTCTCTCTCCTGTCCTTACACACCTCCCAGATTGTGAGTATATGTTACTAATAAACTGATGTCAGTCTCATCTGTCCAGTGTCAAAGTGTCAGGTCTTCAACTATTTTGTACTATTTCAGGTAGATGATCTCTCCCTCACCAAAGCATTGGTCAGAAAGTAATCAGAACAGGGGCTTGGCCCTCTCTGTCTGTGGCAGAGCTTTGGCGTTGGCAATCACAATATAAGCAGCCAAGGTCCTGGCTTTCAATCCCAGCATTTTTAATTAGGATGCAACTTAAACCCTCTTAGCCTGTTTTCCTATCTGGCAAAGAACTTCAGTAACATTGGTCTCCATCTGCTTCGAGAGTTTCTGTGACATCAAATAATGATGCTTTAGACATTATAGACACTACAAATCTGTAGGGTTATGCTGTACTTACTGAATCCTGTTTTTAAAATAGTTTTCTTCACTTAGTCTAGGATGAATAGAGTTACTGGAGACAACCGAACAGTTCCTTCTGCGTAACGTGAAGCATGCTTCCTCATCCTTCCCTACATCTTCCCCTGAGATGCTACCTGGAGGAAGAGGAAGAGAGGGAAGAGGAAAAAGAGGAGAAAGGGAAAGATGACAGTGGAACTACCTGAATGCAGAAGAAGCGATAGGGTAGCAATTTTTCTTTGATATGTTTCAAGACAAATATACCTAATTACGCCACCATATTTCTGCATATAGAGCCCTGTTAGAGCACATGGTGTGGGGAGAGGAAGAGGGTAAGAAGGAAGAATTAGAAAGACATGAGCCTTTCTGTTGGATGAGGGACATATCTGGAGAGAGCGAAGGCATTATAACATAACTTGGGTGACAGACAGTTTTAAGTGTCTTATAAAACAACATACGGAGAATTAAAAATTGACATATATTTTTCTTTCTCTATTTCCCAAACTCCTTTATCCTTCCAATCCCAGCTGCTACATGAAAAGTCTTCCCTGAAGCTCTATTCCTCAACAATTGCATAGAATAACGGAAGCTTGAGATCGGCATAGACTTTAAAGGTCAGTTATGCCGGCCCTAATCTCCCTCTTCCAAATCCCACAGTGTGGAAATGTTAAGGTGTTTCTGGGTGAGAATAAAGCATCTATATCTGGGGCATGAGAGTGGAGGGGAAGATTATGTGTTGGGTGACCCGGAGGAATTTGCAATATCAAGATATGGGAAAACAGGGCTTTGAGTAGAAAGGAGATCACTCTCAAAGTAAAGGGAGGAAGACAAAGCATAAAGCACGTGTCAAACAGCAAGTCAGGAGATCTGGAGGGTAAAGTCCATATGAAAGGGAGCTTGAAGGTAAGGTGGAAGAGTGGCTGATCCTGGAATATGTTATTTCCTTTTTTTAATTATTTTATATTGAAGATAATGGAGAAGCATTAAAGGATTCAAATGGTGAGTGTTGTATGGTGTGTGTGTGTGTGTGTGTGTGTGTGTGTGTGTGTGTGTGTTATGATCAGATCTGTACTTGAAAAAGCTCACAGTGGCTAT
>NW_006442107.1:7039313-7042708 GCF_000325575.1 Pteropus alecto
AGAGGCACATGAAGCATTAGGTTATTAACATTATTGCCTTTGCATCCGAAATACACATAGGGAATTGTTTTTAGTCATGATATTTCATTTCTTTAGCGGGTAAGTTACCTTACTGAAAACAATAAAGAAACATTATTAATGGTTTGTCTGGTAGAGGACAGTCTGTTTAAAGATGGGATTTATAAGCAGCATTGACTGTTAATTCTTTACTGGAATTTTTGTAGTTTATATACATTTAAAATCATCTGAATCATATAAAAACTCTAATTTGTATAAGAGCAGATGTCTGATTTGTATACTTTCCTGTTATAAATAGTACACTCTAGTCTTCTCTAAAGATTTCAGTGTGTGGATAAGCCAAGGCCTCTCTTTACACATCTGTAAAATGGCATATAAGGGAGAGTCTTGGAGTCGTCTTTTGTCCTTAAGCCTCAGGTGTCTTTCTGCCCTACCAGCAAGATTTGACTTGACCTGAGGGTTATAGCTTGGTCTTTAGGAAGACTGGAGTAGAAAGATAGTGGTCAAATACCACAAAGTCTCTTATTCTGTTTCTCATTCCCTCACTTCAAGGGGAGAGGTAAGAAGGAAACAAAGGGTTGGATCTAGAGTGAACAGGCTAGAATACACTCCTGGGGTGCCAGTTGGGTGGTGTGTGTGTGTGTGTGTGTGCACGTGTGTGTGTGTGTGTTATGATCAGATCTGTACTTGAAAAAGCTCACAGTGGCTATAAGTGGAATAAGATTGCACTGGCAAATTGAAAGCTAGAAAGAACTATTATACTTCAAGTAAGAACGGAGGAGGGATCAAGCTACAGCTGTGTCAGTGATGAAGGGAAGAAGTAGATTTGGTTTATGTACTCTCTATGTAAAAGCAACATTCAGTGTATAAAATATACAGAGCCAATGGGTTCCTGCACCAATTCTTCCACTATGTAGCTGCGTGACCTGAGGCAAGTCCTTTTCTTTCTCTAAGACTCCCTTTCTTCATCTGTAAAATGAGAGACTTGGACTAGATGTATTACAGTCTGTTCCAGCTCTAACACTCTCTAATACTATGATTCTGGTCCAATTTGAATGGCATCCAAGAAAACTTGGTTAGTGAAATTCCCAAAAGACCTCATTATAAAGTGGTCCCATAGATTACAGCCCTAGGACAGTTATGGCAAGACTTCAGAAGACTGTTATTAAAGATAATAATAGCATTTTGTTTTTATACAACACTTTCACACCTATAATCACCTATAATCTGCATTAATCTTCATCATATTATTGTGAGGCAAAGAGGTATAATGATCATTATCTACATTTTAAAGATGAGGAATCAAGTCCTTGAAAGCTTAGAAGACCTGCCTAAGGTCCCAAACAAGTCATGGTGTTGTCTGGACTAGTATCCATGTCTCTGAACTTAGCATGCAGAGCTCTTCGCATGACCTTGAACCTTCAAGGTACCCTGAAACCTTCCAGGTGCATGCCTAATTAAAACCTCACGCAGTCCACTCCAGTGAGCCCTGAGATTTATAGTCACCTGGACCAACTTCAGTTTGGCTTGTTAGGTTGGCAGGAATGGCCTTGAGTATCTATGACCTACTCATACTAGAGAAATATTACTGGGAAGAGGTTCCAAGTAGATCCATTTTATGAATAAGGGAGCCCTCAGTGTGGTTACATGCAAACAGAATCTGAAATTTTCTCATTTGTTATGTGAATGACAAGTCAAAAATGCAACTTCTAAGCATTTTTTCCAAATAGCTCATAGAACTCGACTGTTTATTTTCAGCCTGGTGTCCTAGTCTGGGAAATGAGATATTATAGGAGAACAATTGTAGAAACCTTTAAGATCAAGGATTATTTTTGCCCTTTCTTCTGCTCCTCCATTATTTTTGTAGCGAGGACCCATCATGGGTCTGTGATGAAAGGAGAGAATAAATTCCTCACAGAATTCTCATTTCTTAACAGATGGACAAGATCATGGTAGATTGTTTTCCTGCCCTGCTGACTCTCTGGACCCAGCCAAATCTATTATTTACTCCACCTCCTCCATCCTCTAACACATGTTCCATATTGGCTGGTTGGAGATTGAGTGGAACAAAGGGAGGGATAAAAGTAGAAAGCAGAAGTATTTATGTATTCATAATATTCGATGAATGTCTGCTCGGTGTGAGACACTGTGTAGTTACTTTACATGTTATCTTTTTCACTCTTTCAATAATCATATGAAGTAAATTGCATTAAGTGAAGTAACTTAAGACTACATGTGTAAAAAGAGAATTTGAATCCAGGAATGCATGGCTCCAAATCTTTTCTCCCTTACGATGCTACTTTCTAGTCCAATTGGTCAGTTTGCTGCTGATCTTAATTGTTTATCCAGGAGAACAACCTCAATTTCGCACAGTATGGCTAAAACCCAGGAGTCAAAAAAAGTATCTAGATAAGAGGTGAGTGGGGTTAAATAAAAATTTCACTAATATTTATATATATTTTTCCATATTCTTCATATTACCCTATCTATATTTCCCATTCGTTATTTCTGATGAGAAAACTGAGGCCAATAAAAGTTATGTGCAACACAACTAGTTCATTTCAGATCCAGAAGTCAAACCCAGGTTTCCCAACCCATATTTTGGGGGCTATTTCCACTCCACCATGTTCTCTCATCTAAGATAACTCTTTATCAACCCATGATAAAAAGACAATGGCAAATACAAGCTTCTTCCATATTTTAATGATTCTAGTGATACTGGCATTCTTGTTTTGTTAAGATTTCTATAAACACTGTCCTTGAAATTGCCCATAGTAAAGGTAATGACTACACAAACTAAGCTGCAGAAGTATATTCATTGGCATTTTTACCAATTTTCTTCTTGTTCCAGAACCGTTCAAATATTATAGGATTAAGAAATGTGTTTTTAGAGTGATTTAGTCCAAAGAATTTCAAAAGGAAATGACAAGAAATGGTTTTCACACTCTAAAATTAAAAATACTCATATTACTCACTTTAAAAGGAAGTGAGGAGGTGGCAAGAGAAGCTATAACAGAGCCTTCATGAAAAAGTCTCAATCCCTTATAATTAATGGGAACCTCTAAAATCAGAAGCCAAGGCCATTAATCATTCAGCCAACTCTCCATGAGGCTGGCATCACCCACTCACCCACACACCTTAATGACTCAATTCACAACGGGCAAACTTGAACTGCAGGGATGGTCCTCAGAGCTGCATTTTAAAACTGCTGCCAGTGGAATGTGAATGTTGTCATTAAATCAGTGAGTTTGTTCTCTATTGCATAAATGTGGCTTAAAGAATGTTTTTAAGAGTGGGCTAGGAGGTGTTGCAATTGCTTCCAGGATTGGAGGAGACTTTTCCCTCAATATGTGGTAGAAATTCTTAACTATTAGACC
>NW_006442107.1:7042766-7055230 GCF_000325575.1 Pteropus alecto
TAGTGAGCTTGAGGCGCTGAGGAGAACTGCAGGAGAAAGGACACTTCCTTTGGGTGGAAGTTTGGATTATGTTCTTTCCAACTTGAAAATATTTGTATTCTTTTCTCAGTTATTTTTCTGGAGTGATGTAAGTAATCAAAAAGACACACAATGGAACAAACTCCTCCAGGGAGCTCCCATGTGGACTGTAAAGAGCACAGGGGCTCTCCCATGAGACTACTGGCAGGAATAGTGGTCCTTTCAAATAGATGCTTTTCTAAGCCCTTACACAGCTAGCTCAAGAATTTTGTTCAGGGGGCACCGCCATGTCGTCTATATTCTTCACCCTAATTCTCCTGAGTTTTCATTAAACCTTAGTAAGCTAAAGTTCATCTTACTGGAATATTTAATTACATGGATCTTACCATATGGAATGAACATTTTAATTTTATCAGAAAGGGAAGTACAACATTCTAGATATATTTTTTTTAATATTAAAAATATAGGTTTTCTGGAAGTCAGTACAGACCCAATCTCCTCTTTTTCCAACAGATATTTACAGAGCATGGACTATGAAACAGGATGATGCTAGGTGGTTTCACAGACATGAACATTATAAGGCAGTTCTGATTATTTCCACTTCTACTTTATAGTGGAAGACACTGAGATTCCATGAAGTTGAATGACAATTCCATTTTCTCCACCTCTTCATTAGTGGGGAAAAATAAGTAGTGATACCCTACAGGCTTCAACTACGAGGAAATAATATTATGAAACCACTGAAACTTTCTATTTGTCCTCCAAGTGTACAAAGGATTACATTTACTAGAACTCTTAGTGTTCTAGTATGCCAGGAATTGACTATAACTTTTTATCAGTTCTGTAGTATTATATGTTATGGGCTGAATTATGTACCCCCAAAATCCATATGTTGAAGCCCTAAACCCCAATACCTTAGTGATTAAGGTAAAATGTGGTCCTTAGGGTGGGCCCTAATTTAATATGACTCCTGTCCTCTTAAGAAGAGAAAATCTGGACACACAAAGGGAACACCAGGGATGCACACACAGAGTAAAAAGGCCATGTGAAGAGGCATCACGAGAGTGGCCAACTGCAGGCCAAGGAGAGAGACATCAGAGGAAACCAACCCTGCCAGCACCTTGATTTTGGACTTCTAGCCTCCAGAATTGTGAGGAAATAAATTTCTGTGGTTTTAAGGCACCAAAAGTGGTATTTTGTTACGGCAGCCCCAGCAAACAAAGTCATTATCTTTATAGAAGTGGTTTTCATATTCGGACAAAAATGAATAAATAATAGAGGTAGTTATTATTTCTACTCCCAAAAGATGGAATATGTAAGTCTTTTCCATTACTCTGATCAATCCTGATTCCTGATCTATCAGGACAGGGAAATATTAGGCATAGACAACAGTATAATTGAGACCACTCCAACAGGAATTCTACTAGTGAACAACTCTCAGCTTATTTATATGGATAGAATTTTAGCTAAAGGATCTAAATAAATATATTCAATATGTTACATAACTATATTCTTGCTGGTTTGCTAATGATATTCAATATTGCTACTAAAGAAACTAAGCATTATATGTGAAATTATACACCCACATAAATATAAATACATATTCTTCTAAGGACAAATTCTGTTGAAATCCCTAGAATCTCAAAGATCTAAATAAGTATGCTGTCCAACAGAAATTTGTGTGATGATAAAAATGTTCTATATTTGTGCTGTCCTATACAGTAACCACTATCTATGTGTGGCTATTGAGGACTTGAAATGTGGTTAGTGCTACCAAAAAAACTGACTTTTTAGTTTTATTTTATTTTAATTAAGTTTAAATAGCCATATGTAGTTAGTTACTATTATATTAGATAGTGCAGTTCTAGATCATATGGAAAAATTAAACATAGTTTCAGTTTTTTTTGTAAATAAACAGCAAGGCAAAATAAAAACAAACAAAAACTCAGTGTCTTGTAATATTTTAGTACATTTTGCTTGGCCAACACTGGTTCAACCATTTTAAGAAATGAAAACAAAGATGTAAAGCCTATCATTTTTTTCAACATGTAGATATATACCTAAGTGAACTTAAAGAATTATGAAATTTTAGACCTATAGGAGATCTTAGAAACAGGTAGTCTTCTGATCTTAAGAAAGTGGACTGAGCACTCTATAAAAATCTCTACACCCTGTACTAATCTATCTCAAATATAAGAAAGAGATCAGTTACCTCAAAGCCGTATTCAAAAACAACAAAAACGTCTCTAAAAGAGAAATATAGACTGCCAGGAGGAGCCACTGCCTTAGCAACAATGAGGCCAGACACCTGCTACTCTGCCACCCCAAAAGGAGGCTCTGGGAGCTAACAAAAATCTATGTGTGAAAGTCATGTGGAAAAAATTTCTTAAAGATAAGCATTTAACCAACAACCACCTATATCTGAGGAAAGTTAACACTATAACAGGGAAATCTGAAAAGAAACAGATAACAGAGAAATCTGAAAAGCTTTTAAAATAATATATTTAAATATCTTCAGGGAGATAATCACATTCTGAAAAAAAAAAAAAGCTATGAAACAAAGATAGGAGATTATGAAACAAGAGTAGGCAACTATGACCAAAGAAAACAGAAATTTTAAATGAAAAATAAATGGTAAAAAAAAAAAGACACAGCTGAAGGCTAACCAGAAAGCTAAATATTAAGTTAAATTCATACAGCCAAAATAAACAGAAAATACGAGAAAAATATTAAGTGATATGGAAACTTGATACGGAAATTCCAAATACATTTGAGTTCTAGAAACAGAAATCGGGGGAAAAAATGAAAAGGCAGTATTTAATAAAATGAGTAAAATGAGACTAAGAAAAAAAGACGAGCCCTTGGGTGGTAAGAATTTGAAAATCTGAGAATTACAAACTACAACATACCTGGGCACACAGCTGTAAAATTCAGAAAATAAAGGGATGAGAAATTCCTAAAATCTGCCAGAGAGAAAAGTTAGACCCCCTACGAAGGGATGAGAATAGAGTGACATTAGCTATCTTATTAGGAAATCATAAAGCACATTTGCATTCCAGGTGACAGTTCTTTTCCGGAACAACACAGATGTTAGCCTGAGAACTGAAGGGGTAACCTGGATGTTTCACTTCTCTACAACGTGGAGACAGAATGGTAACCCCTAACACCTGCAGGATGTCTTTAGCAACATCACCCGCTTCACAACTCTTTTTCATACCAAAATATCTCCTGAAGCATCAGAGTACCCCCGCCCTCCTTTTGGCACTCTCAACATCAAATCTCTGTTCCAAAAAAGAAAATTTGCTCACTTGCCCTTCACACGCTACACTTACGCTTGCCTTGATGCAGTTCCTCTTACTGCAAAGTTAGGCCAGGTTTGGTTCCAAACTGGTCCCCATACACAGAAGACAGACACAGAAAAGAAGGAAGATGCAGGCCACTCCCTTCAGGGTGATGGCGGTTTTAATAAATGAGAGTACTTACCTACGAGGCTTGTCTTGGCTGCCCGCAAGACGGATGAGTACAGCTCCGCACCCACCCGCCAGAACCTTCGAAGTTTACAGAGAGGCCTTAAGGCAGCTCTGTCACGTAACCACCCAGATGGTCTCAATAACACACTGTTCTCAGGGTTGCATCCTTGAAATGGCGCCGGCTATGAAAACGGTGGGCGGAACGTATATTCCGAGCACAGTGGAGCAGACAAGGAATCTCCGGTTGCCGAGGTCCAGCTCAAGGGTCAACCAGTGGGCACGGTTCTCTGGATGACCTCCAACACTTCACCTGTCCTGACCGACTTTTCCAATCTTACTCGCCCTCCTTATCTGCATTGTGCCCTGAGCGGTCAGTAAAGGGCTCCAGCAACTAGAGGTGGCTTGTCTGGCAGATACGTGGCTATGCTGGAGTAGAACCCCCAGCAGTCAATTAGAGGCACATACAAAAGAAAAAACAAATCAAGATAATGATCCTGAATGTAACCTTTTTTTATTCCACCAAGAGCTCCATGATCTGAACTACTGATTTATTAAATCCCCGATCCTGGATTTAGGATCAGATCTCTCAGGGTGTTCACTTGTGTCAACATGTGACTTAATAAAGATGATACCTTAGCAAATTTATTAGGTACGAACACGCAATATTCTGTTTGGATAATGGCATAGGTTCCTCCTTGCGAGGCAGCAGTAATGTTCGAGACTGTCCTATTTCGGAAGAAAGCATTTCTCAGTAGAGACATTTCAGTGTTTAGTAAACACAGGTTTTGTTGACTATCAGGTACTCCTTGCTAGGTAAATTTAGTAAAGGCTTCTATGTTTGCTATAACTTCCTCCAGGCCAATGGAGGAAACAAAGACAGTGGCCAAATGATTGAACCAGTGAAAAACAGAGCATGCCCTCTTGTCCTTGAGGAGAGGGAGGTTGGCCACTTTAGCAACTTGACTTTGCTGTGCCTATCGTACTGATTAGCCAGAGGAGGCAGCACTAGTAGGTACGAGGAGATGGGCTGGGGTCAGGATATGCCAGACCAGAACTCCCACCTTTCCCCTTTCCGTGGTGTATATTCCATTTCAGGTATAGTACATTTCAACAGGTCTGACTTGAAACAAGAAAATGAGATTCCAGTGGAGATTGTGTAGTTCCCCCTCACTCAGGGGTGTGAAGTAACTCGCCCATCCCAATGAAACATCTCATTGCAAATTTCACTAGATAACGCCTCTCCTAGGCCTGATGGGTCTTTACAGGGCTTGCTATTCTCAGTTGTATAGCACATTGATCTATGGTGAGAGTCCAGGCAATGGCTGCCTTCTGTGACTTTCATACCTTTATATTGTTAGGTGTCTCCACAGGAATCCTCAGGCTGGCATATGGAGCAACAAGCCCTACTGGCTGATCAATAAAATGTATTAAAGCCTGGGACAGTACTTTAGTCCATCTGTCCAAAGTAATTTTACCTGTTAGTAATTTAATCTGCCACTTTATTATATTGTATTCTTCCTTCCTACCAACCCTGCTGCCTCCAGGTTATAGGGAAGATAGAACTTCCATTCAGTGTTATGTTCTTTTGCCTAGCCTTGCACATTATGACCTTTGAAATGTTACCCCTGATCATGGTCTATTCAATGAGGCTATCCGTAGATAGTACTTAGCTTCTCTGACTTCCTAATGGTGGTGGCCTTGTTTTCATGGTGACAAGAAAAGCTTGGGTTAGGGCAGAGCATAGCCAGGGGTATGCTGAAAAAAAGCATTTTCGAAGTCCAGTACAGCATGGTACATTCCTAGGACTGTACTGGACTTAGCAAGGGGCCAAATGGCGTCTGACATTTACCATATTCTCTGTTCAACAAGCCAACAACGAACCCTTCTTGGAGGAAAGGACGTGTTTGATAATTCGCCAAAGACACAGTTATAGGCTAGTAACTGAGAGAGAATCTAGGTCTTTTTGGGTCCAGGACCCACACTTAACTGTTACGCTATATCTCATTTAAAAGATGATATAATGAGGCCCAGAAAAACAAAGTGATTTTTTGAAGTTTACAAAGCTACTGGAATCTGAGCTGCCATTTTAGAATTCCATTGCTCTTTCTGCTACCTACTTGGGTTGCAGTCCACTTAGGTTTTATTGTACACTGTCTATCATTGTTTTCTGATAATTTCTTGTGTCTCTATCACATACCCACAGTACACTGTGAACTGCTTTAGAGCAAGGACCTTTTCTAATAGTTATTCCAGCAGCATATACCATATGCTCAGGCATAGAGGAGACTCCAATAGATGTTCCTTAACTTGAATGGAATGCTCCTCAGAATGAAGTCCCATAACCCTGTAAGTACCTCTGCAATAGCACTTACTCTTGAGAAAAGCATGTGGTTGTATGGTCTTGAGAAAACACCAACCTGAACTCATCCATGCCACCAGATCCCTGCAAAGAGTTAAGTCTGTCCTACTTAATTTGATATCACTTCCAAACAGAAGCAGCCCTTTCTTGAAGGTATTTTTGGGAAATTTTCTTTATTCATGCTCAATTCCAGCCCAAGTCCAACTTTTTAAAAAAAATTTATTTATTTACTTATTTTTATTTTGGTGACATTGGTTAACGAAATCCAGTAAGCTTCAAGTGTACAATCAAACAGTAAGTCATATATATTTTGCATTGTGTGTTCACTACTTATAGTTAAATTTCTTTCCATCACCACATATTTGACCTCTTTTACCCCATCTATCTCCCCTCTCCCCCCACCCCTTACCTTCTGGTAACCACTAGTCTATTGTCCATGTCCATGAGTCTCTGTTCATCATGTTGTTGCTTTTAGGTTTATATCCAACATATAAGTGATATCATGTAATTTTCAACTTTTTCTGTCTGGCTTATTTCGCTAAGCATGATTATCTCAAGTTTCTACCACATTGTCGCAAGTGGTGGTATTTCATCTCCTCTCCAAGTCCATCTATAAAGCAGTATAAAATGATATGAAGAATGATTGTGGAATCGGGCCCTAGTAATTCCAAGAAAAATAACTTACATATGTCTTGAAAGTTTTTGGTGTTAAGATGAACGATGTAAGCTCCAGGCATATATATGGAGTCAAGAAAAGTAATATTATTTTATACAAATATATATTTCTTAAAAAAATAAATGGAGGGTCTTAGCAGGTCTCATGTCTGAAGTGCTTTAGGTTATGCTTCTAACAAGTAAAGGATCTGAGAATGGGTTCCTGGTCTAGCTAACTCTTAGTTTGGTGATCTTTCCTCTCATCACAACTGCTGTATCCTGGGGGGTGAGGGGAATGTGGTCCCCAAAATGCCATAAAAGGTTACTACCTGAACATAACTTCAGATACATATATATGAAGGCTAAGCCAGATAGGCTCCAAGAAGTGTACAAAAGATAAGTCATGTTGGGGAGTTATTCTCATGATTGTCCTTTAGAAAGAAGAAGAGATCATATAGTGGCCAGGTAAAAATTCAATAAAATTTTTCCCACCAGCTAAGAAAGATGATCAAAACTTTCAGCTCTGACCCAGCCCACAGGCAATTGCAGCCAGTCACAAAAGGATCCTGTCTTCCCAGAATAAATGTCTGCTCTACTTGAGTTAAAATTAGACACACATCAATTCCGGCTGTTGACATAAAAGCCTCTGACAAGCAGCGTGGAATCCAGAATCCTCTACAGAAGTGACCAGGCTCTGTAGACATCTTCCAAGACGCCTTCATTACTAGTATCTTCTGCCCCTGCTCCAACCAGCTACATCCTGGTGAGCTCCTGGGCAAAAGCAAAAACTGCCTCTCTTTGCAGCTGACATTCTGAATGGAATGGCACAAATATAAGATGGTTTTATTTTTTATAACAATGTTAATTCCTGGGATCTGTAGACTTACCTCAACTCTGTAATATTTATAATTTATCCATTCTTTGAACAAATATTTATTGATCATCTATACTGTGCTATGTTAGGGCAAAAGACAGAGTCCCTGCCCTCAGTGGCACCATCACTAAGGTATGAAAAATGTTATTATCCTTCCTTTGATTGATAAGAAAATGGACACTCAGAAAGGTCAAGTGACTTCCCAATTGCAGCGTTGGGGTAGGAAAAACACAACTTGCACCATCTCCCAGAGGCGTGAATTCCCTTCTATTTTCATTCCTTCCAAAACAGACAAACATCATTGCAGCTCTCAGTACTTCCTTTTACATACTGTTTTTATGGTTTTCCCTTGAAGATATTAAAGATATGTGAATACACATAGGAAGGACATTTGTTTTTGGACTTAGAGAAGTAGTTTTTTGTGTGATAAGGAAAGGAAAAACTATACTTTAAGCAAAACTATCTCAAAACTTCATCTGCATAAGCTGTTTGGATATGAAAAAGTACCTGCTGAGACAACTGTTTTAGCTGCATGTTTGTTTACTATGATATCCTGGCCCTCCTCATTCTAGGCCTGTGTTCTTGTGACTAATATTCCTGGACAAGTTTTCTATTTAACTCACTTGCTCAAGGGACTTAATTTTTTGTGTGTGTGTAAAACACAATCTTCATACAGGATGGAGTTCAAACTCCTTTAGAACATCCAATAATCAGGTCTAATATTCCTATTAAATCAATTCATTAAACAATTGAAAATTTAGACTTGGGATTAACAATGTAAAGTCCTGAACCCTTATACTCCAAGACCTCCTGGTCTAGCAGTGGAGAAAGAGAACGGGAAATAGATCGGTAAGCAAATAATCATTATACAAGAGGATATTCTCTAGTAGGACCCTGTTGTAGGCAGAAAATAGCTCTTTAGAAGTGATTCACTCAGTGTGAAGATGCATGGTTAAGAAAAGCTTTCTGAAAGAAAAGATGCTTGAACTTCTCTTCAACAAGAGTCCTCCTTTTCAGCCATGACAGACTTCTCACTGTTCTCTGTACCAACCATGTTCTTCTCTGCCTCCTACTTTGGCTTAATTCAGTGACTACTCCTTATTAAGCGTATACCATATCTCACATACTATGTTAAGGATACAAAGTCTTATCACGCTAGCTCTTAAGGAACTTAGAGTTATTAGACGAACTTACTTGTTTCTCCCATGTATCTACTCAATATATTTAGAAGACTTCGAGTATGTACAAGATATTGATTTCCAACATCATCATTTTCTTTGTCCAAATATCCTTCTTCAAACATATGTCTCCCATTAATTCATTCTATAATGTCCCAAGACACAGAAACACTATTTCATGCCCAAGACTCCCATGACATACTTTTTTGTTCCACTGTGGTGTTACTTATATAGATTGTGCCTTTGTGCAGTGTTATTGTTCAGTGTTCAGGGGTCCCATAAGAAAAATTTCCAAGAAACATGTGCTGTGCCACTACCTAAATATTTTTGTAAAGAGTGTTGTTTATGCTTTTATTCAGAGTTCTTGTTTTGATGATCCTGAGAGAACTTCCTAGCTGGTGTTAGTACTAGGAGACTTCTGGGTTTCCTCAACAATACATCTGTTTTTACCTGATAAGACACTATATCATTTGAATAATTCATCAGATTTTCCTTTTCACAGAAAACTAAATTATATTTTATAACCAATTTGTGACAAATTCATAGGTAGAATCTGTGGAATATTTGGCTCCATTTACTTCTCCTTTTCCTTCCTTCCTTTCTTCCTTTATTCCTCTTTGTTTTTTTTTTTCATTCTGCCATTTTGCCATATTCTGCATATACTGGTAAGTTACCTTAAGTCTCTTCTAGACTGAACAATTCTTCTAAATAAATAAAAATAATCATCCGATTCTGTAGCACAGTCTAGCATGGGCCTAGGGTCACATTACAACTTTCAGAGATGAATTTCCTGGGAAAGATTTTCTGTTTTGTTGTTTGATGGATGGTGGGGGAAAGTAAGCAGAGTCACCTGAAGAAACACAGGGATGAAGCTTTTTCTTCCCTTTTTTCTTTCTTTCTTTTTTTTTTTTTTTTGCTTTATGATCATAACAAATTGAACAAAGCCAAGATGCGAATCTCAAAAACCAACCCTGGATTTCTCAAGTCTGAACAACAAAAAGATAATTTCAGGCTTTGAAATTCTCTTCTACTATAAGACAGGAAATGGACAAAGCTAGCCCTTGCTTATATTCCTGATTCGCCAGTCTGCAATGGTATTCCTTTCCTTAAATTTTATCGATTTCAATAAACTCTGAACTCTGTCTTGCTTAGAGAGAGTCACAGAGGTATAGATTTTTATGTCAAAAAAAATTGTATAATCAACATTTGTTCTTCACTAAAGGCCTGTGGAAGATGTGGAGAGTAAGCTTATTTAAAAAAAAAAAAAAGGCTTCAATGGCCAGCATGCAGAAAATCCCAGGAAACCACTGGCTCCAGGAAGCTGGGCTCTAGACAGATTTTAGTGATCTTCTCTGTAGAATGCATTCCGGCCAATTGAAATTCCCAACCTAGGCCTCGAAGTTATAATGTTGTTCCCGCCCAGGTTTCTGCCCTCTGATTCTTAGTCTACATAGTGAGTTGTTGATCCAGCGTCCAATTATTTTTTTCCTATAGCCAACATTGGAGCAAACTGGTCTTCTGGGATAGCTGCTACTTTTCTGTGTAAGAGAGACAGGTCACAACAGAGCTTGGAGGGTCTTTTAGATGAGTCTGTCTTTGTCCCTCTTTCTTCCACAGACTATCTCCTTTAATATTCTGCTGTGAGGGTATGATATGTTATCATAAAGGATTTTTTTAAATTCAAGTGCTTCCATATTTTTATGTCTCTATTTGTCATATGAATGTGTCTTTCTACAGTGTGTCCTCATGACAGCTTCCTTTCCCAAAACTGGAGGATAATTGCCTTGTTATTAATGAGAACAAGGGAAAAGGCAAGGAAGAAAGACACAGAAAAGATAGTCCAGTCCCAAGATGGCAAACATATGTATGGGAATACATTCCACCTTTGAATCCCCAGGACAATAAAAGAAACTTCAAACCATGTGTGAATTGACTTAAAGGAATCAATTTACTTTATAAAGATCCAACAAAAGAAATACAAACTTCTTCTGGAGGAAGATATCTTTATCCTAAGACTTGGGGAACCTCTACAAATAAATTTTAAAGGGAAATGAGCAGCTTATAGTCACTATAGACAGGGACACAAATAAGTGAATATGTTCACAAATCTTCAGGAAAAACAGATAGCAAAAAGTATAGTCATAAAGATTTCATATTTTATAAATATCACGGAAATATTATAAAATAGCTGTTTTTACTATATGTCTAAAAATATTACAGTCTCTTGAAAATATCTCCTGGGAACAAGAGACCGTAAAAAATAGGTTAGCAAATTAAAATATGACAGAACAAATAGCTGGCTTCTGTGTAGGATATAGAAAGCAAAGAAAAAAATCATTTTCACCTTTAGAACAAGAAAAGGCTGAATAATCTATGAAAATATAATTTTTCCTGAAGCTGTCAGAGAGCCAGGGTTGCAGGACAGCTGGTGACCCTAAAACTTATGAAAAAAAGAAATTTTCCAAGGAGAAATAGGACACAAGCATATCATCTGAGGCAGGTGATGAGCATCATACATACTGGTAAGGAGCACTCAGCTAAAATGTGTAACAACTGCTAAAGGATAAGTATGGCAGAATATAAGAACATAGAAACATTGGGATCCACAGACACAAAAGGAATTAGTACCTACCCTTAGGCTCTTTTCCATGAACCACACTGGACACTCACATGTAGGGTGAGGGAAGGTGAGAGAGTAGAGAAGCCTCCCATGTGATGCAGGATTGGCAGAGGGGAGTAGTGGCAATTTCAGGAGAGGCAAAAAGTCCCACCTAGATTCTGTTCCTCTGGCCCTCCCACAGAACTAAAGGCTAGAATAGCATCGAACCCTGTAATTCTCAAGGCATAAGGTATATAAGTAAAGGCATTACAGTTGCGGGAAGAGATCAGAAAAAATCTCTATCCCTGGGGAAAGGAGAGGGACAGAAAAATATCTTGTGTCCAGACAACAGAAATCCCATACCACTGAGACAGAGGCAGGATCATGGATAAAACTCCACAAGTGAGATCAGGGATGAAGTATCTGCTTGAGACCAAGGCTGATCCAGTACAGCAGAGATTGCCCACTTGCTCCCCCTGCCCTCCACCAGGCCAGCAAATATTGAGTAACAACTAATAGTGGTTTATAGGGACGGGAGGTTCAAGAACAACCAGAGTGAGTCTCTATGTGTCTCAGGCACAAAGGGAAGCCCCAGTGCTAATGGTGAATCAGACACTTGGAAATAACTGACAAAACCAGTCCTTCTCCTATCCACAAGGTAATGCTAGAGGAATTTGAAGCCTGAGGTAGAACAAGGGTAAACATAGCAAGAACAAAACAAATCTAGCTAAACTCCAAACTAGATTGATTTAACACTGCCCTCCAGATGCCACCACTAAAGGTATAATAAAAGAAAGTGCATACCTATTTCTAATAAAAAAAAAATACTATTTGTCTTAGTCTCTATTGTCCCACACAAAATACCCAGCTTTCAACAAAAATTGTGAAGCAAGAGCAGAGACAACAGACTATCAGGAGAAAAAAACAGTAAAAAAAAAAAAAAAAAAAGAACTCAGTTATGATCCAGGTGCTTCAACTACCAGTTAAAAATTTTAAGGTAACTATAACTAATATGCTAAATACTTCAGAGGGAAAAGTGGAGAACATGTATGAAGGTATAAGGAATTTTATAGAGCAGACAGAATAATGGAAATTATAAGAGAGAATCACATAAAAATGCTAAAAAAATTTTTTAAAAAATAGATAAAAAAGATAAAGAATGCCTTTGATGGATTCATAAGAAGAGTCCATACAGGGGAGAAAAAATAAATCGGTGAATTTAAAGATAGATCAACAAAATATACCCAAACTAAAATAGAAAAAATAAATAATTTAAAAAAAAATATGTATAAAAGAACATTCAAGAACTGTG
>NW_006442107.1:7055298-7119132 GCF_000325575.1 Pteropus alecto
AAAGAAGGAAAGAAAAAAATTGAAAGAGACAATGACTAAGAATTTTCAAAAATTAATTAAATCAATCAAATTTCAATTCCAAGAAATTCAGAGAACACCCAGCAGACTAAATATCTATACTCAAAATAAAAACATATACACACATAACACACTGTCTCTCCACTGCCACCACTGTTGAACTGCTGAAAATCAAAAATAAAGAGAAAAACTTGAACGGAGCCAGAGATAGTAAATGACACATCACATAGAGGAAAAAAACACATAAGAATTATAGCAAATTATGATGCATCAGCAATTATTCAAGCCAGAAGACAATGGAGGACAATTTTAAAGTGAGAAAAAAAGAAGTCAAGTTCTTTGCTCCATGTAAAAAGAACTTTCAAAATTAAAGAGAATATAAATTGTTTTCAGACAAATAAAAACTGAGTGTATAGTGTACATCATCAGCAGATGTACACTATAAGGAATATCTAATAATATAATGTATGATAACTATAACACAACAGATGGGAGGAAAGAATTAAGAATATGGCGTGATATGCTCGTGTTATACATGAAGTGATATACTATCATTTGAAAGCACACTGTGGCTAATTAAATATATATGTCATTAATTCTAGAGTAACTGCTAAAACAAAAATTTTAAATGAAGTGTAAATAATAAACTGATAGTAGAGATAAAATGGAATCATAAACAACACTCAATTAATCCAAAAAAGAATGAAAAATAAATAAGAGCTAATTAAAAGCAACTAGCAAAGGAGAAAATTAAAAACAATTAGCAAAGTGTATATTAAATCTCATTGCATCAATAATTACATTAAATATAAATGGTCTACACACATCAATTAAATGTCAGAGATTATAAAACTAGATAAGAAAACAAGACCCAACTATATGCAGTCTATAAGAAACAAATCCTAAATATAAATATTTACATAGATTAAAAGTAAAAGGATGAAGAAAGATACACCATGCAAACAAATTAAAAGAAAAATAGAGCAGCTATATTAATATTAGGAAAAGTAGACTTAAAACAAGGAACATTACTAGAGGTAAAGAGGGATGTTACATAATCTTCAATTGATCAATTCACCAAAAATACTTAACTTAAAGGTATATTCAGCTTAAAGCAAAGCTTCAAAATACATGGAACAATGACTGGTAGGACTGAAAGGAGAAAAAAACGAATCTACAACTATAGTTACAGAGTTTAACACCTCTCAGTAATCAGTAGAGCAAGCAGACAGAAAATCAATAAGGTTACATAAAACTATATAGCGAACAATAAACAACCTAGATATTCAATGTGGTACATATATACAATGAACTATTACTCAGCCATGAAAAAGAATGAAATCTTGCCATTTGTGACAACATGTATAGACCTAGAGGGTATTGTGATAAGAAAAGTAAAAAAGTCAGGCAGAGAAAGACAAATGCCATATGATTTCACTTAACTGTGGAATCTAAAAACAAAATAAACAAAGCAAAGCAGAAAGTCTCATAAATGCAGAGAACAAGATGATGTTTTTCAAACAGGAGAGGAATGGGGGGAAGGAAAAAATAAGAATATAGAAGACCTGAACAGTACTATCAACCAACTTGATCTAATTGATATTTATAAAATTCTTGACCCAGTAACAGTCTATCTATATCTGAAGAAACTGAATTTGTTGTTAACAACTTTCAAACAAAGGAAAATCAAGGCCTAGATTCCTTCATTGCCAAAGATTTTTTGGTGACACCAAAAAGATGATTTGCTGTATCTCAGGCAGAAAAAATATCCCTGATGGAAAGTATGAGAGGCAAGAATGATGAATGCAAAGGGAAAATATGTGGTAAATCTAAACAAATTCTATAAAACAATTCACATATCTAATTGTAGGAGAAATGGGCTGAAATTAAAGTGCTAGACAAGAATGGAAAAATGGAGTATAAGAAGATTGATTGTATTTAAAATATTCTGAGACCCTTATATTTTTCAGGAAGTAGGTAAAAACTTTTAGTCATCAGACTTCATTAAAAATGAATATTCAAATAGTCACAGTAAGCACATGCACGCGCGCACACACACACACACACACACACACACACCCACACACACACACCCCAGGAGGTTTATAAGCATAATGAAAAAATAACAAAGGGGAAAATAAGAGAAAAACAATCAACCCAACAAAAAGCAAGAAGTCCGTGATCTGGTGACATAAATAAGCCCAAATTTATCAGTATAGACAATAATTATAGGTATATTAAACTTTCTAGTTAAAAGATAAAAATTATCAGTATGTTTTATAAACACTAAACCTACTTATTGACTACTTACAAGATGAACATAATAAAGGTATAGAATGATTGAAAGATATATAGAGAAGAAAAGAGATATGTCATGTAATTACTAACCAAAAGACAGCTGATGTAGCAATATTAATAATAAACACAACAGACTTCAAGACAAGGGGTATTATTAGAGATAAAGTCGGTCACAATTTAATGATGAAAAGTTCCATTGACCAAAAAGACAAATAAAAATCTAAATTCTTATGTGTTCAATAATATAGCCTGAAAAGATAGAAAGCAAAATTTTGACAATAAGGAGAAATTGGCAGGTTTATTAGAGATACAGAACATTTCAACACAACTTAGTAATAAGATATCAGATGATAAAATATTAGGTAGGATATTTGTACAGTACAATTAACAACCTTGATCTGATGGATACATATCGAGGATCACACTCCACAATTAGAGAATATACATATTTTCTGCACGCATCCCTGTTTCTTTTTCAAGTTTGATTATGTTTTCTTTTTCCAGCTTAATGCAATGGGTTAGTTAACACATCCCTCACCTCACATAATTACCGTTTGATGTTATTGTTAAAGCTCTACTATCATAGTAACTTTCAAATACACAATACATTATTGTTAACTATAGTCACCATGCCGTACATCCGGTCCCCAGAACTTATTTATCTTATAACTGAAATTTTGTACCTCTTGACCAACATCTTCTTGTTTACCTCATCCTCACCCCCTGGCAATCATTTTTCTACTCTCTGTTTCTTCGAGTTTTATGTTTTTAGATTCCATGTGTAAGTGAGATCCTTTAGTACTTGTCTCTCTCTGATTTATTTTACTTAGCATAATGCCCTTAAGTTCCATCATTTATGTCATCACAAACATCAGGATTTCCTTTTTCTGTGGCTAAAAAATATTCCAGTGTGTGTGCGCGTGTGTGTGTGTGTGTGTGTGTGTGTGTGTGTGTGTGTGTGTAGATCACAATAATTTTCTTTATTGATTCATTCATCAATGGACGCTTAGGTTGTTTCCATGTCTTGGAGGTTGTGTCTAATGCTGCAGTGTACATAGGGGTGCAGACGGCTCTTCAAGATACTGATTTCATTACTAGATTTTAAAAAAATAGAGCACAAGATGGACATATGGCAGCTTACTCTAGCATCCTAGAATTAACATTTTTAACCTGCCATACGTTAACATGGCTTTGGCACTTGCCCTGTTCTCTATGAACTCCCACTTCCCTTGTGCCAGCTCTGAAGTCAAGCTTCACATCTCAAAAGCTCTAAGGCCTCCTGAACATCTGTTTCTGCCTTTGACCAACTGACTGCCTCTGTCTCTAAATGCTGAGCCTCGTAAGCTACTTGGCTGTTCTTTCCTGTCACTCTTAGAGACACCATTTCTGCTGCCTCTACATTACCTGATATCCTCCCTCAGAGCCAAGGCTTTCCACACACATATTTAACTGATTTCCTGCCTAACTACCTTCCTCTGTATATCACCAGCATTTTTGAACATGATATCATTTGTCCTTTTCGGCCACATCACCATTACACTACAATAACCTAGTCGCGACAGTTTAAATCCAAAACCACAAGAATACCGGAAGAAGACCAACAAAGGCTTAGGGGAAGCTCAGCATCCCAACAATTTTTAATTATGATGAGATAATAGAAAAGTGTAACATGGGATAATTTTGCCATTCCATTTTGCCAGGCCATGTTCGTAGCAGTTCGTGAAGCATGTTTTATACCTAAGTGCTGTTGTTCAAGATGGGCGCATGCATTTCCACAATACCTCACACTGCAAGTTGCCTCTGGCTTATCTGGACTTGAAGGAACCAATTTATGATTATTAATATTATTATTACTATTACTGATATTGTTTCTCTCTGCCTTTCTTTCAACTGTTTCGTTGGCATCCTTCGTTAAGGGATCCTTGGGCTTGTAAAGTAGGCAGACATCCCAGTCACAAGAAGGGCTTTATGCAGGCCCTAGTCTCTTTCTGACAGCACGAAAGTAGAGGTTCGGATAAGGAAACATCAAACATCTTTGTTTTAATTCATAAGGACATGGGGATGCTTTGTGATTGGATAGACAGGAGGACCAACCAGGACTGGTGGCACAATAGGGTTCTCAACCCAGATCAGACTCCTTTATCTGCCACAGTCAAGGCCACTTGCTATATAACTAGCATGCAAAACAAGGGCTATACGCTCAGATGAGCAAAAGCCAGGATGTGAAGAGGGCCTGTGCTTCAGAGAAATTAAAGAGTAAGAAAAAGAGCCTATAAACCAGAGGAGAGAAGGGGTTTCTTAAAGGATCCATGAAGATGAAGAAATTAAGCATCCAGAAACCAGGCCACCATGTATAACCAACAGGGTTTTGAATTACAGTGGAAAGAACATTTTTCTAGGATTTAGTTCATTTAGTTCTAATCTATATTTTGTGCCTACCTTATTGTGTGTCGTGGAGCAATTCACTTCTTCCCCTCTACGGGTTGCAGTTTCTTTACCTGTAAAATTAAGAAGGTGTACCACATGGTTTCTCAGCAATCTCTCTCCGCTCACATGCTGCTAGGCTAGTCTACTGACTCTTAAAACACTTCTAGTTCATCTCTCTTTCCAGTGCCTTTAAAGCTGATTTGCCTGCATGGCCCTATGCAGACACACACATACACACATGAATACACAAGTACAAAGTGCACATGCATAGCACAGATGAGAAAATTGCTTCAGGGGTACATCTTGTTTATTTATAACCCAAATGGTATTTCCAAGTCTGACTATTCACCTTATTTCCATCTTGGCTTCAAGTGGCTTTTAATTTTCTTTAAAAATTAAATCAGATATGGAATCAAATAGCTTTTATTGCAATACTTACTACATGCCAAAATTCTGCCAGGAAGTTTCATTTGTGTCCCCTTTGATCATTCTCATATTATCAAAGACATATGAGGGCAACGACATTATCCCCTATTTAATAGAGGAGGAAAACAATGTTTAATAATCTGCCAAAATTACACAACCACAAAGGGTAAATATATTTTAAATAATATTTTCTAACTACAAATTAAAGGGCAAAGACTTAAACGCTGATATTTATCAAAATCTTAGAGATATTTTAATCTCCATCTGAAATTCCATCTCCATTTTGACACTCTCTCTGTCTATTCCAGCCTCTACCTCCTTAGAAGTTATTATTCCACTCACTGGGGATTTTACAGAGAGTCTTCTACTGTCTCTTCATCAGATACATGATTCTTATTTGAATGTTAGCTCCTTAATGGCAGAAACCATGTCTTACAATTTGTCTTGGAGCCCCTAGCACAAATCACAAGACCAAGAAAATAGTAGATACCCAATAAAAGAAGAAATAATTGACCATAATTATTTGAGTGGCTTAGTTGAATATACAGGTCATATAAACTATAATTCTATTCTTTCCCTGTGTACTTAGCATCCATCCATTAAAGATGTAAGTTAAAGTAGAAGTCCCAACATATTCACTGAAAATACATGAGGAAAGATATGAAAAGCAAAGATCCTGATCACCTCTTTCTCTCTGTTAATGGGGTGGTGAAGGACAGAGCACAACATACTGTACTTAATGCAGATTCTGTTCAGTGAAACAATGATTACAATCAATTTGACTACTAATGTGACTTATCTTGTAAATTGCTGGGTCATTAACTTCAACAACATCAATGTGCTGTCACTATCCAATTCCACCAAATTAGTGTCCGAGGTAATAGGAGAACGAATGTATTAGTGTATTATTGGTGTCTAATATAGACAGCAAGTCTTTAATGTGCTGTAGAGAGCAGCTGAGGCACCAGAGACAAGACCAGGGGAATTGAATGCAAAGTCGGGATTCACTACATGGTGGTGCATTAGGGCTGCTGCAGGCACTTACCCTACCCCTTTGCCTTTGTGCCTTAGGCGACAGTATTGCTGAGTACTAGGGTGATCTTAACCTGTGTCAGGGAAAAGCATGTTCATTGTCTGTTTGTGACAAAGTAGAAACTGCATAGCATTTGAATCATCCAAGAACAGTGGGCCTACCTAAGATTTGTTTCTTTAAGGAGAGTCTTTTCCTGTCAGCCTTGAATTTAGAAAATGTAGGGAAGCATAACTCTACACACATGAAGATGGTTCTCATAACCTGAATCTAAAGCTGGGTCAATCTCAAGACCTATCCTGGAAGTTACTTAGAAAATTGCACTCATATTCAATTTTGAAACTCCTTTGATAGTGATTTCTGGAGAAAAAATCTGAAATGTTTGCATCTATATTCTTGAGATATCCGCTGTACCTTCCTTGTCCACTTTTTCTTGTTGAGTTGCTACTATACCCACGGCCTAACAGGGGCAGCACTCAAACCACATGACTTCATTCCTTGTCACAGCTCATTGAACCAGAGATGAATACCTGGCTGAGGTGGGTCAGGCATATTTAGTCTCTCAGGAAAATGGAATTAAAGCATGGAGATTGAGCCAGTCAGAGAATGTTAGACATTAAACTGTAACTTCAAAATTGGAGTTGGTGCCAGAACACCAAAGCCATGTTCAAGCCAACACTACAGGGAGTGGAATCTAAGAGCCTTGCAGCTGTTCTAATGCAGAAAGGAGAATGAAAGACTAAATGGAAGTGTGGAGAGAAACTGTCTTAGAGAGATGGAGAAATAATGACTGCTTGACAACTTTCCAGGTCCTGGGCATAAAACCTACCGTATATCTCACAATTGGATTGTATGCACTTCTATATCTTTTGCTAAACTGGCTTTAGAAAGTTTCTGTTTCATGCACTCTAACAACCTCTATGATACTCCACTTTCTGACTGTCAACAAACATTTATTGATCATTTGATGTAAGTAGTACACTCCAATATCACTGTTCCCACCATCACTGGCTACCAATGACTATGGGCCCCCTGTGACCTGTCTCTGGGCTCTGTACTCTTTATGGCTACTCCATGAGATAGTTACTATGAATATACCTATTTTAAAAGGAGGAAACATGGCACAACTAGCAAGCAATAGAACTTGAATTTAAGCCCAACTAGTCTATCTCTAGAGCCTGTCATAAGCTATATTCCCCATCTCCCTTTTTCAAGGTGACCCTTGGCCCTCTTAATCAAACCTAACCAAACCTTCTTAATCAACAAAGAGTCTTATACTAGTAACCTAACTCTTAAGAAAAATTTAAGTCATCATTTATCCCCCTGTAGGGAGACTTATAGTATGTCTTATTTCTTCATCTGAAAGGAAAAGTGTTATCTTTTAGATATGCGAGTTTGGGCATCAAATAAAGGAAGAGTATGTAAAAGGTAGTATCTTCAAGACAATCCTGAGACCCTGGCCTACAGGCCTGTGAATGAAGATCGCTCTAACAGTTTGCATGCCAAATGAAGCTCTTTAGGAATGACTAGAATATTCTTGTTCTCATATGGATTCATATGAAGTGAATTTCTTGCTTTCATTATGATCTGATCAGAGAAACATCTTTGTTGATATCATTTATGTTTAAGTTAGTTTATTTTGGAATGTGCTATAATATGTTTTCCTCCCTAAAGAAAAGATGCATTAATATGTTGAGGTTGAAAATATGGCTGATATCACTCAATATAACCAATATATATTTCCTATGAACAGTTCTCTCTTGCCAAGACATATTCTACACAAGGTAGTAAGGAGTGAAGCCAGCCATCACAAAGCCTATCACTTAGTCAAGATAACAGATATATCTATCACGTATGTTATGGCTTTGGGCTTAAACTTCATCCTTAATCGATTTTTCACATCCTAGCAAAGAATTACCAACACAGAGGCTGCTGCCAGGTGACAGACATGGCTGATACTTGGCATAATGGATTGGACATATAAAAATGATAACACCTATACATACAAAGTTTTTAAAAACTTTTTATTTTGAAATCATTAGATTCACAGGAAGCTGCAAAAAAAAAAATGCACAGGGAAGTTGAGTGCACCATTTTCTCATTCTCCCCCAATGTTAAAATCTTACATAACTCTAGTGCATTATTAAAACCAGAGATTTGACATTATCATAATCCGAAAAGTTTATTCAAATTTTACTAGTTATATATGCACTCATTTATATTAAAATCTAACCAATAATATATGCACGCATTTATGTGGGAGTGTGCATATAGTTCTATAATATGTTGTCACATGGGTAGCCTTGCATAACCACCACTACAATAAAGATATTCAACTGTACCATTGCTATAAAGATTTCTTTTATGTCATCCCTTTATAGCCACACCTATTCTTTCCATGCTCTCCTCAACACCCCTAATCCCTGGAAACCACTGACATGTTCTTCATCTCTATACTTGTGTTATCACACAAATGTTACATAGATGAATCTCGAGTTATATATCTTTTTTGAGATTTTTTTTTTTTCATTCGGCATAATTTCTTTAAGGTTCATTTAAGTTTTGAGTATACCAATAGCTTTTGCTTTGTTATTGCTTAGTCCGTGGCATGGATTGCCACAGTTTATTTAACTAAACACCCATTGAAAGACATATGGGTAGTCTCCAGTTGGGGTTATTACGAATAAATTTTCTATGAACATTTGTGTAATGTTTCTGCATAAAAATAAGGCTTCATTTCTCTGGAATAAATACTCAAAACTGAAATTTCTGGTTGTATATTAAATAGATTTTCAGTTCTGAAAGATACTATTTTCTAAAGTAACTATCATTTTATATTCCAACAGCAATGTGTGAGTAATCCAGTTTCTTAGCATCCTTGCCACCATTTTTCTCACTTAAAATTTTTATTTTAGCTATTTTGATATGAGTATAGTGATATTTCATTATGATTGAAATTTGCATTTCTCTAATAGCAAATGATATTGAACATCTTTTCATGTGTTTATTTGCCATCTGTGTATCTTCTTTAGTGAAATGTCTGTGCATGTTTTTGCCCATTTTCTAGTTGGATTGTTTTTCTTTACGTTGAGTTTTGAGACACACAAGCCTTTTCCACATAACAAACATTTATTTCAAGTGCTGTACTTGGAAGACAAAACATTTTTTGTATTTTACATTGTAGGCAAGATTTAATCTTGACCTGGTTATTCTGCCAAAAGTGATGCACAATAATCAGCATTCAGCTATTTTCCTTTGCATTCATTTAGTAAATACCTTATGAGTATCCCGCCTACTTTTATAAATTAATAAACCATGTGTTCTAAATTACTTTTCCTCTCTAATTGATTAATTACAATCTACCTCATTCTATTTCACAGCTTTGTCATTCACTCACTACTCTGCCCATTGATTCCTATGCTGCAGTCATCCTCACCTTTCAGCTCCTCCTCAAATACTTCGTATCCTTCTTGTCTCTGTGCATGTGTATAAGCTGTTTCCTCAGGCTAGAATATCCCTTGCCCCTTTCTTCATGTAGAAAACTTCTACTCAAGCATCAAGAACCAGTTCAAATACCATTAACTCTATGAAACCTTTTCTAACTTCCCCAGACATTTAGACACTTTTTTCCTGTACGCTCCTGCTCCATTTCACTCAACTCTCAATTACTAAACCTACTACCCTAGGAATTCTCTTGACTTTTCACATAATTAATTTTTCACATTAGCTTAGGTTTTTCTTCCTCTATAAAACTGCTGACAGGGCATACTGCATGTGTGAGGTTGGTACTGCACAGCCTTGAGCACTCCTATTTTGTTCCCACTATCATTTGAATGGCACACTTCCCAAGAATCAACTGTGTTTGTTCCTGAATTGTTTGCGACAGTTGAACTTTTCATTGTAATTATGCAACTAAATCGTATATTATTTAAATCAATGAAATTTAAGTGTGAAAGAAAAGCCATTGTTGTTTCTGTGAAAATTAAGATTATTTGTTTGAAAAGACTCGAAAAAAGCAAATCAAATTAGGGATGGGTGAAAAATTATAGAAGAGTAGGGGCAAAACACATAAAATTCCAGAGGTGTTCAGGACTTAGATTGTTTTGATGCAAGTATTTTTAACTTTTCATTCTTCAAAACAAAAAGAAAAATAAAATTGGAAATTATATATAATATATTATGGATGTGCTTTATGAATGAAAGACCATGTGAAACTTCCAATCATTGAACCCATACACATAAATCCTTGGCCTTACATTAAAATTAGTTAATTTAATTATCAATATAAGCAAAATATACAATATTTATGGCATTAGCATTTTTTATAGTTCTTTCCTTTAACTTTCCAAACAAATAAAGTACTGGTTTGACTTACGTCAGTGGAGAGGGCTTCTATTATGTTTTCTGTTGAAACTTATTCAAAAAACCTTTTAGTTTACAGGCTTTCTCACTAGATTGAGAGCTTCTTAATGTCAGGAACCTGGCATTTTGCCTGACACTTCATGAGTACTCAATAAATTATTGTTGAATGAATGAAATTTATAAAGCAAATTTATAAAAAGCACAAGAAAATTGTATCTTATAATTTTCATGCAATTATTTATTCATTCAAAGAAGTTATCAGCCTCAAATACCAATAGTTAGTTCAAAGGAGTTAATTCTCTCTCCTTACACAACTATACTTGCCCAGTAGAATTTGGGCCTCTTTAATGGTATTCGTTAGTATTGCTAAATGTATATGTGTGTGTGTGTGTGTGTGTGTGTGCGCGCGCGCACAAATATATGCATATATTTCTACATATATATGTATGTATATATTATGTACACAGATATATATGTGTACACATGTATATAAAATATGGTCCTCTAAATTTCACTAGATCTCACTGTGCTAAAAATCAGCCTTTCAGCATGGAGATGTTCTGTCTGTTTCTAAATTATTATTATTTCTACACACAGTTTCTGTAATATGGTCATGATACAGACTAACATAACATAGATACCTAAAATAGATACCCAATTTAACCCTATGAATTTCATGCAGAGTACATTATATTACCCATAAACCAGTTTTTAAATCTAGCATTTTATCTGGGCAGCATTTGTGCGAAATCCAAATTGCTAGGAGAGGTGCTTTTTGGCAAGTGAGTGAGAAACCACCAGGCTCTGAGAGGTCCTCTTAGCACCTCTGTTGGTCCAGTTAACACTGAACAGAAATTTGAGAGGGCTCTTGGAAAGCTCTACTTCTGTGATTAAATTATTCGACTGGTCAATTGTTTTTAGGGCCTCATCCAACAATTACAAAAACAAAAGAGAAGAATGAATCACCTCCTATATTGTTGGTTACCTTTGGCTTAGCTCCTGTCCCTATTTTCTCACTTTGGAGAACAGGTGACACAATTCATCTTGGTGAGAATGTCAACCATCTTGCTTTTCGACTGGAAAGCTATAAGTAACAGCTTGGTATATTAAGAGGCCTCTGCCTGAATAAATTGATGTCAAGTTTCATTACACATAAACCAAGTTCAGAGGCACCAGACAAGCACTAAACAACTATGTATTGAACAAACAAATGGTATTCAGCATTATTGCCATTTCTCAAAATAAAGATAGAGAAAGGCAAGGTCTGTGTTTTCCAGAAGACTAAAGTCCACCAAAGAAGACATACAAACCGAGATACATGATAAGTTTCTTTAGTGTTGAAAAGAACCACTCTCTTGTCCTTATGGGCTGGAGCATGGACAAGGTTCCCCTAAGAAATGCTTTTTGAAGATTTAAAGAAACAGAGAACTGGAGTAGAGTAAGCAGCTCAGTGAAATGGCTCATATTCTTAACTTAGTATAAAAGAGAGAAAAATGGGATAGGGAAAAAAATTTTAAGTAAAAAACATTCCTTAGAACTAAAATAAAAAGATATAAATCAATACCACTAGCACTTTTCAAGTACATATGTAAGTAACTCTGTGTTAGATTCTAGAAAAGTATTTTTTAAACTGAGTTGCAACCCAAAAGAGAATTGTAAGATTACCATTTTTAACAAAATAATACAGAATAGTAGATATCAAAACACTTCACATATAGTAAAGGTAGGTGTATATTTGTTTTAGTTGTGAGTATATCGGATATTGAGTCACAATGTAAAAATGTATTACTGTGCACTGCAACAACAACAAAAAAATTTTAATGTTGCCTACTCTAAAAAGTTCTTTCCAAACTTGGCTGACAATCAAAACCATCTAGGAGATATAAAAATATACAAATTTCCAAGTCCCATCTTAAGAGAAGGGATCCAAAAACCTGTTGAGGCTGCCTCAGAAAAAGCTGTAGTCCATAAATTATTAACTCCAATTAGAATGAACAGAAGAGAAACATTGAGAAAATGAACAAAAGTGAGAGACTATGGTACGACCTAAACATCAGGACTCAAAAGCAGAGTTAAAGAGTGATGAATGTGGAGAGAAATTTATCTCAGAAGACTGTTAGCGAAGTTTACTCGATATCTGTTATGAACAAGATAGAATAGTACCTCAGGGGTTAAAACTTGAGGGGAAAGAAATATGACACGAAAAAAAGCTTGATGCCTCACGGCCCTGTTCATGTTATAGGTACAAGTAAGTGAAAAAACATGAGCTCTCAGGGTGAAGTCCACCAGGGGAAGACTCATGAAAGAAGTTAGACTTGTGTTGGCTGAGTCCTAAAGAATGACCCAGCAGCCCAAGGCTTCTTAGGAGAGAATGTCTTACTTGCAATGGGCAGCAATTGCTAAGAACATGATAAGTAATGAATGAATAGGGAGATTTAGTGACTGGAAAAAAGGATGAGCCAGAAAGATAGGTTTGGATGTAAGTTCACATGTAAGATCACCTCCTGCCCCTAATATTTAACAGGCATAAGACAAGTGGTATCAGGGGGGGAAAAAAACCTGAGAGGAAAATTAGATTTTTCCACACATTCTCTTGACCTCTGCAGTAAAGTTATCCAGAAATGTAAAAGAAAGCATTCCAAGATACCCTCTAAAATACTCGAGTATGTTCTTCTGGCCACAAAAAGCTGGATGCTCAGGTTTAAATAACAGATTTTCAATAGAATTTTGCTTGGAGACCACAAGGACAGGTACACAGCCCAGCTTTCACCTCCTCCATTGCAGCTGTGGTTCTTGATCATGGCCGCCCATGAGAATAACCTGGGGGCTTTCAAAATTCCTAAGGCTTGGAGTCCTCCCTAAGGAAAGTGAAAAAAGAGTTTTCAGGGGGCGATTCCTGAGAATTCATGCCTTTGGAAAGTGCTCCAGGTACACTCTAACATGTAGCCAGGCTTAAGAAACATTGAAATGTGAATCCTGAAATTCACTGCTGAAGGAAAGCACACTTTATACTCTCTTTATTGCTTCTCAACAGAAGAAATCAGACTGACATTTATTTTTTTTCTAACCTTGCCCCAGGCTGTAGCCACAATAGAACCATGGACAGCAATGATTCTTTTCCTTAACTGTAGGCAAACCAAAGATGAGCTTTTTAAGCAGAAGCTCCTGACAGCTGCTTCTGCTCAGTGCGCATTATACTAACCTAGACATCTTCCTCTTGCAGGCACACTTCCGAAATGGCACACCATTGTCAGACTTTCATATTCAAAAATCATCTATGGCCCTCAATTCTTCTCGAGCAAAGCCCAACTCTTCATCCAAGCATTCCCAGCAATTTCTGATCAGTCCTCAACATTATTCAAGCTGGGGTCCCAGGATTCTGGCTGTACTCATGTTGTGCTGTTCCCATGAATCCACATTCTTTCTGGTTTCTACTTTTCCCTCACTCTTGCCCTCAAATGCTATGACAACAGTCCTATTCTTACTCTTACTCCATCCGTGTGTGCTACTCAGTGTCAAAGTACAGTTTAAGTCTCTACTCAACTATCAACAGCCTAATACTCTACAACCTCTATGAAACTTCTTCGCACTACTCCCAGCATTGGGAAAGGTGTCAGATTTAATGGCAAAAACCGAACTGTACTTGTTCATCAAAGACAATTCATGATATTTTAATCATTATGCAGCCTATTGATTCTGTGGTCCAGGTGCCTGAGACTAAATTCTACTATTTAATTAATTTATAATTTGACCTCTCTAAGCCTCAGTTTTTCACAAGTAAAATCGGAGAAATAGTTCCTATTTCAGAGGTGGAGAGCTAATCAGATCATTCAGGAAAACTCTTTAGCACAGTGTGTAACCCCTAGTAAACATTCAATAAATTCTGTTTTTTACTTGTCTGTCTGCTCGTGTATTCTGATGAATATACTTTGTCTCTTCAGCAAAATCATAAGATTACTTAAGGACTGACTCTATTTTGCAAACTTTACTACTTGGGTTATAATACTGTACTAAAAACAACATCGAGTTTGAAATCAGAGCATTTAATGTCAAGTTTCGGTTCATCCATTTACTTCCTGTATGATTTTGGCATGTTGTTTGACCTGTTGAAACCTCAATCCTCTAATGTCTAAAATGGAAATTATAACAATAATGGTATTTCTCACATTCTGGAGATTAAAAAAATATATACCAGCATGTTCTCTGTTACCTCTCAAGTACTATTCATAAAAGTGTAATTGTACTTATAGTAGAAGGTCTATATGGGTATGGAGTTATTCAATGACATCTAAATTTGAGATTATACATCAATAAATAATTTACTTACTGAAAATATAGGCTGTCTATTTTTCATTTAAAAATTAAAAAGGGGTATAAAACCAATGTCTAAATTTCTTTATCTGTAATATAATAATATTAAACAAGAAGGAGATTATTAAGGCCTTTTCTGACTCTAAGTTTCAGATTTTTGGAAATTTTTTATACTTGTATATGAGTTGAGAAAAAGATAAGCAGAGGATTATGTGTATATATCTCTCTAAACATTTTCTTAGTGTATATACTATACATAGATATCTCTGGATAGTAAAATTAGGAGTGATTTAAACATTTTCTACTTTGTGTTTTGTGATCTCAAATTTTCTACAATGAGATTGTAGTAACTTTAGATTATTTTTTAAAAAAACATTTTATTTTAAAAAAATAACCCTTAAGACATAAAGTCTTTCAAAAATGCACGTATGTGTGTATGTGTACAGAACCAGAAACATCTTTGAGGACAAGTGACTGGCAGCATCTTATGATGCTTCTTACCAAATATACATTTTCGCACATTGCTCATTATGCTTAGAAAGTCGAAGGGACAGAATGGATAAAATGGAAGCATACACATGAAGCCTTGTTGGAGACTTTGTAATGAGATTATTACAATCTCATTGTTGAAAATTTGAAAGCACAAAAAAATATGAAGTTTAAGAACTTTTCCCGGAGAAGCTTGGCATGTTACAGCGGCACCTACTGGCATGATGTGGTACAGTAACCAAGCTCCCTCAGACATTAAGGCAGGTTGGATTACTATAAATGTGTACCAAAGAGTCCAAAAGGAGTTCAAGGACAAAGGACTTGGGGTTGTTTTTAAAGCACTGAAAAATATGGATGTATTTAAAAAGTAATTACTGTGCTCTTGTAGATAGAAAAATATCCAACTATATTTCTCTAAATGGGAACATATCTCCCACTATAAAATACAAGCCATAGAAAATATGTGGATAGACTTTAATAAACATTTTAGTTGAAAGCACATATCAGCTACAGCAAATAATATCTGTACGTTGTTGTTCTAGTTTAATTTAGGGACCCTTGAAGATCATATTAGCCTTTTATATAAGCTGTGAATTTACTGAAGGAGCAATACACTCAGATGAACATGAAAGAGTGCAGGTCAGGGGTTCTTAATCAGTGAATTGGGACAGGCAATCAGGGGAAAATATATTCTGTAACTTAAGGTAAAATCTTTCTGGAGAAAGAAACTATGGTTTCCATCCTTTCTCTATGACCCAAAAAGGATATCCAGGACAGCCTTGGCTTATGCCTGTTTATCTGGTATAAGTTTTATTAGCGTCCCTTTTCATTCTCAAAATTGTCCCAGACTAGAAGATAAATTATTTGGTCACTCCATTCAAGGCCCACAGGTCAAGGCAGTGTTTTTATCTTTTTGTGGAAACAGTCATGAATTACTTGACAGGAGAGAGGGCAGCTATGAGAGAAGTTGCATGAAATTCTCTCAACACAAATCATACACACATCATCTTGATTTAAATTCCCTTGTTTTATATTTTGCTTAAATTTAGAAAACATGACAGCTGAATATCTCACCAATGGTTCCACCACCACTTCATAATGTGTCTTTTCACTTTTTTTTTAAGTTGCATTACATCTGCATAAGTACTAGGAATGGCAGGTAAAAAAAGAAAAAAAATTTCTTAGCTTATTCATTCAAGTAGCATTTGTAAGTGTTCACTTAATAATAATTCAGTGGTAGTAGACAGGTCTCATTTATCCCATAGCCTACAATCTGTTTGAGGAGATAAGACACACACTTATTAAAACACAAAACAATTAAAACAACAAAGAGATACCACAGGTACCTATTAGAATGACTAAAATTTAGAACACTGACAACACTAAATGTTGTCGAGGATATGGAGCGACAGGAACTCTCATTTGTTGTTAGTGAGAATGCAAAATGGTACAGCCACCTTGGAATACAACTTGGAGGTTTCATACAAAGCTAAACATAATCTTAAATATTACAACAATTATGCCCCTTGAAATTTACCCAAAGGAGTTGAAAATTCATCCACAAAAATATCTGCACATAGATGTTTATAGCAGCTTTATTGATAATTGCCCAGACTTGGAAGCAATCAAAATGTCTGTCAGTAGGTGAATAAACTGTTATACATCCAGAAATGGAACATTCTTCAGTGTTAAAAAGAAATGAGCTACAAATCCACGAAAAGACATAGAGTGAATTTAAATGGATATTATTACTAAGTGAAAGAAGATAATCCGAAAAGACTGCATACTGTATTATTACTCCAACTATGACATTCTAAACTACAGAGACAGTAAAAAGATCAGTGGTTGCCAGCGACTGGGGAGAGGGATGAATAAGTGCAGCATAGAGAATATTTTAGGGCAGTGAAGATACTTTGTATGATACTATAGTAATGGGTACTATCATAACACAAGAGTGAAACATAATGTAACTACTGACTGGCTGATTATGTTCATCAGTTATAACAAATGTACCTTCTGGTGGGGATGTTGAAAATGGAGGAGGTTATGCATAGGTGGGAATGGGAGATATATGGGAAATCTCTGTATCTGCCTCTCGATTTTGCTGTGAAGCTAAAACTGCTCTAAAAAAAGTAAAATCTATTTTTAAAAATGCAACTAATGAATGGAAGTTAGATAATTAGTGATCTAAGAGTTTGAAAGGAGAGCTTTCTGTAAGTTAGAATAGTTAGAAGGACTAACTGGGATGAGTTTTTAAAAGACCTTGAATGCCAGCCAGGGCTATGGAGAGAGATTATCCTCTAGACAACGAAATACCTTTGGACATTCTTAAGCAAAAGGTAGAATGTAATAACATAGCTTAAGAAGTGACTTTGAGGCATAACTTCCTGAAAATGAATTAATTCTTTAGATTTCCCAAAGACAGCCACAATAATTTTCAGGCATTATAGGTCCTTCCCAGACCCATAGAATATGTCTGTTGCTTAATCTTTCCATTTTGGCTTTCTGCAGGCAGTTATTTAAGTATATTTTGAATTCACATGGACTTGTTAGTGGTTCTTTTGCCTTTCTTTCTAGGGAAACTCCGCAAAGCCAGGGATGAAGTCTAATTCTATTGTGCACCTTCTCTGCATAATATCTGTTTCTCTCTCTCTCTCTCTCTCTCTCTCTTCTGGTATCCTTATGATGTGAATATCGGTAACTCTCTCTCTCTCTCTCTCTCTCTCTCCTTGCTACCATTATTGCTGATGAAAATTTAATAGCAACAGTTTTAAAGAGAGAGTCAGATTTGCAAGTGCATCTAAAGCTCCATGATGATTTCTCAGAGTGCAAGAGGCTGTTGATAAAGTCCCTGCACTTTCACAGAACAGAAGAGGCAGGGATTCATCTGTGGGCATTGGCAGGACGGATGCTTACTGACAAGGCCCCAGAATGGAAATATCCTGCTTGTCCTTTTAACAGGATTTCAGCCAGAGATTTGAGGGAAAAGTACTGCAGCCTAGTGGGCTGTGAATTTGAGTGGAAATGTCAGAGCTATGAATCAGTTAACACATTTTTATTTAGCATCTTCCTGTGAAAGAGGATGAGAAGACATGACTCCTGCACTCAAATCCCTTAGCATTTCAGAGTGGAGTCAAGAATAGTATGAGGGCCTGTTAGATCTTGGAAGTTCTAACACTTAGGATTTGGAAACTGTGACCTGGGTAGCGTGAACTGGGGTGGTTTTCATGGAGTACAAAATTTTGTCCTGAAGGAGAACCGGGAGTTAAGTGAGCGAAGGGAGATTGTGGTACACTGCATTCTTCTGTTCTCTCTGGATTTGAGAAGTACATTCACACCCTCCAGCTCATGGGACCCTCGAACTCTCCCTGGAAGGCAAGGGAAGAGGAAAGTATTATTTCTCATTTTGCACAGAGAAATTGGGAATCCAGCCTGTGTAGAAGCCCAGCTTCTCACATTGGGTTCGAGCCAAAGTCCTCAGGACTCTCTCTCAGGACATTTTCTAATAGAATGTCATGCTGTAAGATTGCTCTTCTGTATGTTTTCCTACACTCTGAGGATGCAGATACTTAACCCCATCATGGAAACACTCAGGAAGATCAAACTTGGCTCCTGTCTTAAGCTCTATGACATAATTTTTTTTTTTAAAGTTCAAGGCATCCCAAGGTGTCAGTTTCCTCTTTGCTGTTCATAATCCAAATGTTTTAACAGCCCTGAGGTGCTCTCCACCTAAGGGGCCCTGACTCTGTGAGGCCTATCTGTGGAGGGTACACAGTTGACCTGGCCCTGCTGATGAGAAAAGCACAGATGTCTACCATCTGGTCAGGGGGCCTTGCATGTGTGCCAATTTCCTGTCACTGACAGCCAGCACTTGATTGATGGAATTTGGTACTCCACCTTTTTTTTTTTAATTCTTGGTGCAATATAACCACATGAATTCAGATGGCACTTAGCCAAACTGAGAGTATTTGAACTTGGGCAGGGGTGAAGTTTACCATCAATGAAATGAGGGTCTGTTAAATAAATTACCAATGTAAACAGGATTGTAAAAAGGACGATTTAATCTGCTTACAAGAATAAATTGTTTTTACACACTTAAGTTGCATAAATTTACATATAGTGTGCTAATTACAAATGATTGATAGCTAGTCATCCAAACACATCTGGTAGGAACCCTGTTCTCTAATACTTTGCTAAACACTAGACTGCATTACTTAAAGTACTTAAAAATAGTACAAATATATATATTTCATATATATATAGATATAGATAGATAGATATTCACACACACTCATATAAGACGGTCCTTGTTTTTCATCAAGCCAATTTCCTAGAAACAACACCAGAAAAGGGATTATCAAACTCAGATAACTGAGAGCCAAATCATATTTTCAGTTGGGAACAATGTTATAATTGGACCTGGTATGCCAGACCCGATCACACCAAGTAAACCATGGATTCAATCAGTCTTATGTTATAACAACACAAACTATAACAATCATAACTAGAGAAGACAACTAATATTTATCGAGGAGTTACTATATCTAAGTGCTTTACATATGTTATCTTAGTTGTCAATACTTGACTGTTAGGGAGCTACTGCCTTTGTTTTCTGGGAAATGAAATTGAAACTCCAAGCAATTAAGTACATTGCCCTAAATCACACAGTTTTAATCAGTAGAGTTAGAAATTAAATCGAGGTCTGATTCCAAATTCTGGTGTTCCCTTTCAAACTGTAACATCTATAATCCTTTAAAATTGTTCATTTGTACATAGTTACGTAAATAAAGTCTATATAATCTATAAAATGGGAATAAATGTTATTCCCATTTTCGACGGCCTGTATAAAATTCTAGTCCTCAATGAAGACTGTTGAAACAAATCGGCTTCCTTGTCTGTAACTATATTGGCCAAACCATAAAACTTATTTAAATGTAAGGTATTAATTGAAAATCTATTACAATATCTTCAGCATATGTTACTTTATACATTTTTTTCAATAGTTGGTATACGTCTTATTTTTTCCAATAGATATTAATCTCATTAAGAGTAGAAATGAATATCACTAATATCTTAGCACCCACCACCATTAATTATTTTACTATCTAGGCAAATCTTAATCAGTAATTGCCTAACTGTGTTTGTTGTGTGAATTAGTAAATGAATGAACTTTATCTTATCATCAATTATAACGTACCATAAATTTAAAATCAGTATGTGCCTACAATAAATAGTAGAGTGTAATCTTTAAGTTTACTTTAAATTGTAGAGAATTATTGGTGGTAGTAATGGAGAAAAGAGGGATTAGGGAATGACTTGGAGGTCTAGGGAGTTTGAAAAACAAACTTTTCTTGAAAAAATTTTCTGTAGTTAGCAAATCAGTCCAAAATTAATTCTTTGACTTCAGTTTTCAAAGTAAAAAAATAACGTTTGTACCGCAGTGAGACATACATAACAAAATTGACCATTTTAACCATTTTTAAGTGTACAATTCAGTGACATTAATTATTCTCACAATGTTGTACAACCATTGCAACTATCTACCTTCAGAACTTTTTCATAATCTCAAACAGAGACTCTGTAATAGTCTCCACTTCCCCTCCTCCCAGCCCCTGTAATCTCTATTATGCCTATTCTAGGTACCTCATGTAAATGGAATTATGCAACAATTTTTAACTGCATTTACTGCATCTAAATATTTGAAAACCTCATTTTCAACCTCAAGATTGATAAAGTACAGGACAGAAATAGCTTGACCTTGGTCCTCTTATTCTTAATATTTTTGTTCTTATCTCCTTGTATTTAATAATATAAAAGGTAAAATTACTGGCGAAGAGTCAGCAAAGGGAGCTGGAAAGAAGTCTATATGTACAAATAGGGACAGTTGCCTTATGCTGGTTGTTCAGGACATTTATATTTGTCAGTTGATAATATGTGCATGAGAGTGTGTTTAATGCCTACCCTTCTACTTTCTCTTACCCCTTTCCTCCATCTATTGTATTGCCTTATTTAGTTATCATTCGGAACTGACAAATGAACAGAGAAAAGTGACAAAACGGGGCGTATTCGTTAGGCGATGTTGTATAAAAAAACAGGAAAAGTTGATGCCAACATGCCAAGGAATCATCAACATTTCTACTTATTTTGACTATTTTTTTTTTTGTTTTACCAGTTCACTCAAACCAACTTAAAAGGTGCTGAATGAACCATTAAAATCACTCCATGTGCTTTGAGCAGGTCACCAGCCAGTGGAACTTAAAAGTGGAATTCAGCCATCAGCTGCGGCCATAAAGCACCATCTCGTTTTAACTTCTAAATGAAGGAGTCTCCATTTTAAGCGAAGCGTTTGCGTTGCCTGCTCTCCCTACTGAGGAAATGTTCTTTGTGAATGTCATCCCGTTACTCCTCGTCACCTCATCTTGTACAAGGTTGAATAATTCCTGTGCCTCTTTAGAAGGGAAATACTTCAAATATTTATAGGCTGTAACTTGAAAAGTTTTGGGCTAATGAATCACGTTTCTACCTGAGGGACTCCTTCATTTTCCAAAATTACTGCAGGCGCGTAATCTTTAATCCTCCATTATTTCTGATTTCTCCAGGTTAAGCATCTGTGGGTGGCAGCAAATTTAACTGACACCTCCAAGCTGCCTTCTCAAGATAACGACTTTTCTTCCTTACCTTTAATATTTCAGCTTTCAAGAGAACAAATTGGCTCTGTACTTTCTGGCATAGAAAATCTGATTTGGCCAAACAAAACATGAAGAATGAAGAGTTCAAGATGCAGCTGGTTCTTGAACTGGAATACAGGTAACTCTTATTACAAAATATTGCTAAAGCTTCACATTAGTCTGTGAATGAATAGCTGTGAATCATCAAATGAGAGAATATCTCTGAAAAGCTTTTGCAAAACATAAAACATTATAAAAAATTATATTAGTATTAATATGAATTGTGCCAGTTGTTTGAATATTTGAAGTTTTATTTAACGCTAAAATATAAAAAAAGTAATCGTGTTGGATATTTATAAAATTTACTGCACAGAACATATTCTTTCATTTATTAGGCTATCACAATAAAAATTATTATTTTAGTAAGAGTAACTCACATTTATCTAAGATTTATTCCATATCAGTATATAGGGTTAATTGTTTAGAAAGATTATATCAATCTCTATAATGTGTCTCAGAAGAAGACTTCATTTTCCTAATGTACAAGTGAACAATTTGAAGCTTACAAAGGTGATTAGCTGAGGTCACTCTTCCAATGTGAACTTGGACTCAGCTTCATTCAATAGCAATGTCTAGGTTCTTATCAGTACCTTCCTCTCCTATGATATTATGAGGCAGGAGCTGCATTAAGTGGACATCAAACTAAAGGCTTTCTGTGGGCTTCTCAGTTTAGGCATTTTATGAATCCATAAAATTCTTATAAACATACTAGAGTTAACTATTTGTTCACTGATTCATTAGTTCCTCAGTTCAGTACACTTTATTAGAAACCTGTGCTGAGGTAGTCACTGTTGTAGAAGTCAAACAGGACAAAAATGGTCACTGGCTTCAAAGAGGGCATTCCCATGGGGAAGGGAAGGCTCAGACCATGAACGCATGAATAACCAGGATCAACTCTGAAGAAAAATGCAGCCTGGGAATGTAATGTAGTGCGATGGGTCATGGAAGCCTCTCTGAGGAGATGACATTGGAGCTGAGTCTTGAATGACAAGAAGGAACAAAGACGAGAGGGAAGAGCTGCTCAGGCACTAAAAACAAAAAGTGAAAAGTTCCCAAGGCAAGAGCAAACTGAGTTTTTTAATGTAACAGAAGTCAGTGTGGCTGCAGGTTGGAGAGGGGAAAGGAGACAGAGACCAGATCACAGAGGGATGTAAGATCCAGACTCCATGTAACAGGAAAATACTGGAGGGTTTTAAGCTGCAAAGAGGCATGGCCTGATTTACATTTTTAAAATGTAAGTTTGACTGCTATATGGTGAATGGGTTTTATTACCACATACAGCTTTATAAGACCTATAAACAGCTTCATGAAACTAAACTTTGATCAGGACACTCATTTTATCTACTCTTTTTTAAAAAATCTCAAAAGATGAGTACTGCAAAGAGTTGCATTTTCTTTTACTTTCACAAAGTCCCTTTGTGTAATTCCCCCTCACTCTGGGCTTGGTAATAGTCTCATCTTCGAGGTGCCTACACCCAGGGCAGAATGGTAGGAGTTTTTGCAACTCTTGTGTTCTCAATTTCTCAGGCAGCTAACTGTGGGGAATCCCTTCAGGAGTGCACGAAGACCTTTCTGCCTCAGCCAAGCCCCAGCTCGATCCTCCTCCTCTTACTCTCTAATGCTAGAAATGTCACTTTAGGAGTTTTGTTTAGTTTAGTTCAAGGTTTAGACTCCTTGTTAAAATGCAAGGATGTCTCCAAGGAGAGTAACTTTTAGCTCATCATCATTGGTCACTGTCATCTCAAATTGAGAATTGGGAATCAAGGATTAGAGGGGACAATGAGAAGCACATTAAAGGAGCTCTGGACGCTACCATGGCTGGGACAAAACTAGATGTAGAGGACAAGGGGACATCAAAAATAAAAGCCTCTGAATTGCCAAGTTGCCCAGGACTGCCATTCACTTTTACTTAATTCTGGCCTTTTCTTCTGTCTTAATGTAAGTTCTTTTTGTTCTTCACCTTGCTCAAGTGAACAGTAGCCACTTTCATTTTTGGAAAGAATGCAAAGAAAGCCTGCTAAAGCTTGCACCTGAAATCAAAGCAGAGGGACAGAGTCGAATCTCCAAGGAGCCACTGGGAACATCCCGATTAGTAGCCACTACTCAGTGCAGCAAGGAACTGTGTCTCCTGGGGAGTGAGGAATACCAGAAAAAAAGACTAATTTCTTTTCAAGATAGACAGTTTGAAACAGTAAAAGAGCATTGGCTGAGACATCTGGAGACCTGTTCTGGAATGCCAATTTTAACATTTGCCCTGGTGAAACTTTGCTAGAAGGAGAGCCTATTTCAAGGAATTCACAGTAAGGAGTCAATGACCAGTGAATTAACTCTCATGAGACTCTTCAGTTAACTGAATAAATCTCTAATGGACTATCTGGCAGTGGGGAAGCAAACCTCTACCTTCAAATTACCCATAGGCAACTCTGAGTATATTAATTAAACCTCAAACATGTGTATGTATGTGTATGGTCATACATATGTATATGTACAAGTAAACTCATATGTCTGATATATACATACATCACATATATAATATATATATGCATACACACACACACACACACAAACCTGTATGCATGTATATATATATGTATACACACATGTATGGTATGTGAGTATACAAGTAAGCTAGAATATTATGCATGTGTATATATGAGCTTGAACCTCTCTTTAGTAGGGAGACTCCAGCCATGATAAAGTAACTGGTGCTAGACTCACCTGCCCACTAAATAACTATAAAATCTGTATAAATCACATCAAATAATTGTTTGCAGATATTGAAGATCTATCAAATGAAATGCTGTTTTCCTTAAGAGAATAAAGGCATAGAAGATGATCCCCATATCCACTCAGACTTTTTCCCTGAGGATATTTCCTGGGCCCTGATGTAGAGAAGAGAAGCACAGGCAATGAATAGTGATCTTAAAGGGCAAGGAAAGCAAAATCAGAGTCTGGGCTGGCTAATGTAAGTGGGACTTTGGAGCAGGGTAACAGAGAAGGGTAAACCAAAGAGAGAGCATTTCAAAAATCTTTCTGAAAATATTCCTCAGCACCCAGGCCAACTTCTGGCCTGTGCAAGTGCAGCATGAAATTATAGGAAGCCTAGAAGACAGCAGATGCTGAGATGCTGAGAGATGATTAGTACATACAGAGACCCCACAGGGGACAGCCAGAGTGGAAGTACTTTGGGCAACACCTTGGATAATTAGAGATCCTAAGAAGGGTATATTAAGTAAGAACCATGCCCTGAGAATGAGAAAAATATTGAAATATATCTGCTTTAACAAAGCTTTTATCAAGCCTTAAAAGTATCAAAGTGGTTCACCAGTAATTTAACTACTACCAGAATAAAACCCAACTTCCTATAGAAGATCACATAATCCAAAACCTCTGTAAAACATTATTTTAAATGTCAAGCAGCTATCAAAAGTAACTAGATCTAAAATAAAACAAATAAAAGTGACTGACCAATAGAGATTTGAGACAGTTAACAGAAGCAAATCCACAAATAATGTAGATGTTGGAATTAACAGACAAAAACATCGAAAAGTATATTAAAGAACACATAGGAAAATGTATGGAATGGATAAAAAGATAAAATATGTAAAGTGAATTAGAATCTATTTTAAAAAGTAATGAAATGAATATTATAGAAGTACAAAAGACAGTAGCTGAAATTGGATAGGTTTAACAGCAGGCTGGACACAAAAGAGACAGGATTATTGAATCTTTACAAACACTATTAGAAAATGTTTGCTGAAGCAAGGAAAGGAAAAAAAATACAAATAATAGAATAGAAAGAGACGAATTAAACTATCTAACATATATGTAATTGCAATCCTCAGAGAGGGAAAGAAAAGGAATAGGAAAGAGACAATATTTGAGGGAAAAAATGAACAAGATTTTTCCAATACTGTTGAAAGGCACCAACCCACAGGTTAAAAAGCTCCATGAGCCATAAGTGGGAAAAAGAGAAACATCATATCTAGGCACCATATGGTCAAACTTCTGGAAATAAAACTAATTCAATAGAGGTAAATACTGGTATGTAGGAGGAAGTCTGATTTTTTGAATAGCCTTTATATGCTGCCTTACTGAGAGTATTTGGCAAATCCTTTGATAATCTTTAAATGCTTGTTATGATAAAGTGGGAGCGCATATTATATGCCCCTTCGGAAGTTACTCAAGAGCTGCCTCAACTTCACTTCCTCCATGAAGTCTTATCTAACCTTTCCAGCTCCCCTGAGAGCTGGAATAGAGGCCAGTATCTCCATTTTTCTTGTTCTCTCAATGTTTTGTGTCCACACAGATGATGCTTTTTCATCTTAATGCACAGTTCTTTAAGGATGCACGAACATTTCATATAACTCCTTCAAAGCTTGTTGCAACGCTACAACAAATTATGCTCTCTTTCTTTCTGTCACCACATTATTTGACCCCTTTGACCCCATCTACCTGCCTTCATTAACCAATGCCACCATAATAAAAAATAAATAAGTTTAAAAAAATTATACTCTCTATGAAATTTTGTTACATTGAATTAATTAAAATGTATTAGTCCTCATAACAAAAGAGAGTATAAAGTTTGCAGATTTTTTTCATTCATATAATATATGCATTATTTTTCTCACTATTTATTATGCCCCTTCTATGTGTGAAGCACTTGCATCTAAAAAACTATTGCCATTGTTCCATAAATTTTCAAAATGTACATAAAACAGACCAAATAAATACCAAATTCAGTATCCTATTAAACATTATTATCCATTTACAATATCTATTACCCTTTTAAAATTTCAATACCTAAGTCTTCTATAATCAATTGCAACAGCATGAATACACAATAACTTTTTTTTTTGTTATTAAATCTGAGTTTAAATATTTGTTGTAGAGCCTTAATTTAAAGTCTGACCCTCTTTTGGATGGAATGCCTTTATGAAATTTAATAAAACATGAAGGTCATAAAATGTCTTAAACTATTGTACTTTCCATTTTTAATTCTGAACAGGCAAGATTCAAAGAGAGCCATTGCTTTCTTACAGTAAGACAAGGCAAATTGTAAGGGAGGATGTCTTCTCTTCAAGGTCCTCACCCTCAGGAAAATTCCTATCAACTCTTGTGGGGAAGGCTGAGTACAAAGAGCTGGGGCGGGGGGCGGGGTGTGGATATACCAGATGACCTCCCCAGGACCTTCAAGCCTGAAGATTCCATAACACATTCTCTTGTTGTGCAAATGTGTCCAGAGAAATTTTAACAAATAGTGAGATCCCAGCTGCTTGTGGTTAAAAGACCATCAACAACCATATGAAAGGTCTGTAGGAAACAAATACTGCAACTAGAGCAAGACGACCTCCTTAGAGCACGACTGACTTGTTTATGAGACATTGGATTTTTGGGAGGGACCTTGAGGAGAAAAACTTCATTATTCATTTTAGTCTTCAAACGATGTCTGTTCATTCCTTAATGTCCTCTCTAGCTGATTGTTTTTGGTACAAAGGCGCTTGATAGACAGTGAAGTAGTTAAGTACTAATTGAAGGAATAGATATGCAGCCCTCGTCTGCCACATTTTTCTCATGAATATGATTCAAATTTGAAATGCTTCTGACAACAATTTTGGTCACTTGAAAAACAGTAGTGTATTTTTTTTTTTCTTTCCAACATCATATTAAGAAGTTTACTGAATAGTTTGGTTCTCAAACTTTGGTTATGACCCAAATTAAAGTTGCTGAGGCTCTACAAAATGGCTTGGAAGCAGCCCCAGAAAAAGAAACACTCCACCCTCCCTGCTCCCAGCCTCCAGGCCAACTGCAAATGGCAAGGAACATGGAGTTTTTACAAGAGGGAATCCTGTTCTAGAATGTTCTCCACTCATACCACACAAATTGTGGTGAAGGGTGGAGAGAGCATAACACCTCTCTTATTAGATAATCACCAGCTGCCCACAGTTGGCTGGCAATACCATCTTTACTTTGGGCCTGAGTTTGAAGACAAAAGACCAGAGAGGAAAGGAAGGAAAAAGTATTAACATATTTGTTCATTAATTATTTATGATGTGACAGCTATTGTTCAGTGGAATTTGAAGATGAGTAAGATACTGCTGTTATTGACCTGAAGGAATTACTTACTCTCTGGCAGAGAATTATACTTGTTAGCTTTTATTTGCCTCTCCTGATTCACCATCCACCCTCTTCAGCATCTCAGAAGACTGAGCCATATGGACTATATCAACAGCATCTCTTGCCCTCCACTTTCTGATTGGTTCAGTGAATCTTGCAAAGAGGCAGTAGACTGAGAATGAAGTGAAATTGGGGATTATTTTTTCCCCTGGCACCCTCCCTGCTTGGTTGCCTGGGTTAGCTGCATCTTTCAACTTACAACCATGAATTCTGTCAGTGATGCTCTCAACCTTCTCTCTCCTTATGTTTCTGAAACTACCCACTACCCTTCCCTTAGGATGAGAGGTGGTAGCACAACTTCTGTCACTAAATTCAGTGTCTTGCACTACCCATTATAGTTCATTACACCTTGCCCACATCTTTGAAAATAGCTTTTTTTTATTTGAGTATCCTCAAATCTTCAGTTTTATTGTGCCATCTGTGACTGATACAAGGACATTTGCTTATTTGTTGTGTGACCGTCATCAACTTATCTAACCTCTCTGTGCCTTATCTTCTCAACATGTAAAATGGACATAATGATGTATATAGTATTATATGGTACATACATATTGAGGACTAAAAAAGTATACAAAGCATACCACACAAGGTCACATCCAATTATTTAATTCAGGCATCAGAATTACTAATATTCAAATATATGTATTTAGGGGAGAGAGAGAGAGAGAGATTAAGCTACATAATTCGGTGATTTTGTAGCCCATTTCTTTTAATGAGTGCCTGTCTCAAGATTGTCTCAGTTCTCATGTGATCCTTATTCTGTGAGAATCTTACACGTTGATCTGTATTTTGTATTCCACATGACCCCTAAACAAAAGCCAACTACTTCTCTGGTGCTCAGCCAAGGAACAGCTAGCTCTCTGGTGAAAAAAACTGGCTGAGTTGGATTTATTAAGAAGTGTTAAACTGGTCCTCAGTATGGTATTTCTTTAGGGATTTCAAGATAATTTTGATTTTCAATCATGTTTTCTGGCTTTAGAAACCACTCCTCAGATAGGATGGCTCCAGTGTAAGCATTCAACCACAGGGAGCTGTCAGCCTACCTTTACTGTTTACATGTTGGACTCTACCACCAGATTCCTGTCTCTTCTTTGTTCTAGATCCAATCCCTACCATAGATCCTCATACGAAATATTCAATACACATGAGTAAAAATAGGAAAGAGTAGAGCCAGACCGCGAAATGCTTTACAAGATCATCAATTTCTAGAGAACATTTATTTTCTTTCTCATTTTTTTTTTTCCTAATGGAGAGCTGAAATGCATGATAGATCCAAGAAAGCCAGCAGCTTATTTGGATGCTCACTTAAAGTCAAAATATGAATGCCTCTGTTCATTGGAGCTCCTAGATGTGAGTTAGAGGTTTGGGGATTCAAAGATATGAATGATTGGTTTTTCTGTACTTCTCGACTATATACACTAGGCAGATTTCATAAAAATAAGCTAGTTGGCCTTTCCAAGTCCTTGATTTATTATTTGTATTTGGGAGACATGCTGCTATTGCTCGCTTTACTGTTAGCTTCATCTAAGCAGCCTGGGGGTGAGTATTGCCATGTTGGTACAACTGAGGTGATACAAAAAGCTAGCAATGCAACTCCGGGTCTAACTTACACTTTCTAATCTTCTCGACAGTGACCTATACTTTATTGAGGTGTTTGCAGCTCTACCTTTAGTTACAGGAGCATTTTTCTTGGAATGGAGCAGTCTAAATACCAATTCTGATCCTGAAGCAAAATTCACCTTTTCTCAAATTCCCTTTTGATTCTTCCTGACTCCCTTTGTCATCTCCTAGGGTGGCAAGCAGCTCTTTGGTGCCTGCAGTTTGTAAACAATGCTAACAAGAAAATCCTGTGATAAAAGATTTTTAATTCTTGACTTCTTTATTTATTCACTTTCTCCTCCCTGCATTTGTGGCTAGCTGACTGACATGTTATATGTTAGTCAAGGAGTCTGATGAGACATCAATGCTAAGTGACCATGATTAAAGAGAATATTCTGCTCTGAAATTGAATAATTGGATCAATAAACTTGGTCTCTCAGTGACCTCAAGACTTTGGGACATAAGTCTCTGAGTTAAGTCGATGCTTTAGCACTTATTTAATTGATGTGACCTCTATCTATCTAGAAAATCAATTCACTTTATCTAGAATATTAAATCTTACTATGTAAATCATCTTAACTAGTTAAATTTCTGACTGCCACGTGTCATTCATTTTATCATTCAGTCATTTATTTAACAAATGTTAATTGAATTATACTTTGTAACACTGCTCTAGGTGCTGGAGATACAACCATGACTAAACCAAACAAAAAAGCAAGCAAAAGGCTTTAGTTTCATAGAGTCCACATGCTCCGGGGAACAGGTGAAGAAATAGGTGGCACAAATGAAAAACCATGTAGTAGGAGCTTACGGTCAAGGGGGCAGAATAGATAAACTCTGTGCTCACCTTGTCTCATCGCCACACCAAAATTACAACTAAACCATAGAACAACCATCATTGAGAAGCACCTGAAGTCTAGTTAAACAGAAGTCCTACAACTGAGGGCATACAGAAGAAGCTGTGTGGAGATTGGTGGAAGGGGCAGAGATGCAGATTGGGCTGGTCCTGCACCCACATGTGGCAGCTAAAAATTGGGAAGACTATCTTGCTCACAGAGGACCCACCTACCGAGTGAGGGGTGCCAGCTCTCACTGGATTCCCCAGCCCAGGATTCCAGTGCCAGGAAAGAAGTCTCCATAACTTTTGGTTGTGTAAAACCAGTAGAGAATGTGGCTGAGAGAGGGAAGGCAGCTGGTATCCCAGGTGTTCCTCTTAAAGTATCCACACACAGACTTACTCACTGATAGACTCACTTGCTCCAAGCTCCAGTGCTGGGGCAGTCGTTCGAAAGATGCCAGGGTCGTACAAGGAGTAACTGAAATGTCTGCCTTCTGGGTGAGGGCTGGAGGGGCAGCTTTCTCACAGACAGAAGTGCTGGCAGAATCCATTGTTCCTTTGCTGAGCTTTCCTCTGACCCAGAGTGCAGACCTAGGCAGCCACCATATCTGAGTCTCCGTCGACCTGGCTAATGCCCATTTGCCCTAGTGATTCCCTGAGACCCCGCCCCTCCCAACTTGTAGGCCTATCCAAGGCAATTCTAGTGGCTTTTCGATACAAATGATGTGTCTTGGCACATGCTATGAACTTTCCTAAAATATCTCAAAGGTTCACAGACAACAAAAAAGAAGCATCTGGCTTCATTGTGCCCCATACTTCTTGCTAAGCAGCCCCAAGTTTGGCACCAGCGGTAGCTGGCCTCGGTTCACAGCTTAGCCTCTCCCAGGCATCTCGAACCCAGCACAAGTGGCAACCACCTTCAGATCACTTTGTAGCTCATACCAAGTAGCTGTAGGCAGAGCACCTTGGCCTACGCAGAGCCCCTCCCAACAGGCCCCAGAACCAACACACCCAGTGGCCAGCTTCAGACCAAACCAGAGCATCATCAGTCATCTCCACTAATGACATACCCAAAGGGCAGACCGGGAAGGCACCAGAGTCCTGCTAAAGTGAATCTTGATCCATAGGGTCAATCCCTGCACAATAGCTCCTCCACTGTAGTCATGGCCAGTCCTCACAAATAATCAGCCTAAGGATAAATCCTTCCCACTGACATTCAAACAGCAACCAAGGCTCAACTATAATAGGAGGGCACACACAACCCACACAAGGGGCAGACACACTTAGAGCACCCAGCTCAGGTGAACAGAATGATTGCACCACTGGGCCCTATAGGCTACTCCATTAAGACTAGGAGATACAGCTGTTCTACCTAATATATAGGAATAAACACAGGGAGACAGCTGAACTGGGAAGACAAAGAAACATGTTCCAAATGAAAGAAGAGAACATAGCTCCAGACAAAGAACCAAACAAAATGGAGACAAGCAAACAAGATGCAGAGTCAAAACACTGGCTATAGGGATGCTCAATGGTCTCCGTGAGAACTTCAACAAAGAGATAAGAAACATAAAAACGGGGATAGAAAACATTAAAAAATCCAGTCAAAAATGAAGAATACGATAACTGGAATAAAGAATACTAGAGGGAATAAACAGTAGAATAGAAAAAGTAGAGGCTCAAATCAGCAATTTGGAAGATAAGGTAGCATAAATCACTCTGTCAGAACAGCAACGACAACGACGAAAAATCCCAAAATATGAGAATAGTTTAAGGGGACTCTGGGACAACATCAAACATACCAACACTTGCGTCATAGGAGTACCAGAAAGAGAAGAGACAGACCAAAGAAATGAAAACCTATTTCAAGAAATAATGACAGAAAACTTCCCAACCCTGGCAAAGGAAATAGACATGCAAGCCTAGGAAGCACAGAGAGTCCTAGATAAAAATGAACCCAATGAGGCCCACACCCAGATACATTATCGTTAAAATGCCAAAGGTTGAAGACAAAGAGGGAATCTTAAAAGCAGCAAGAGAAAAACCGTTAATAACCCAGAAGGGAGCTCCCACAAGACTGTCAGCTGATTTTTCAACAGAAACTTTGCAGGCCAGAGGGCTTGGCACAAAATATTCAAGGAGATGAAAAGGAAGGGCCTACAACTAAGTTTACTTTACCCAGCAAAGCTACCATTTAGAATCAAGGAGAGATTAAAAAAATCTTCCCATACAAGAAAAAGCTAAAGGAGTTCATTACCACTAAATAGGTATTACAAGAAATGTTAAAGGGACTTCTTTAAGAAGAAAGGGAAAAAAGGAAAAAAATATGAATAATAAAATGGTAATAAGTACATATGTATCAAAAATTACTTTAAATTTAAATGAATTAAATGCTACAACCAAAAGACATAGTGTCACTGAACGGATAAGAAAACATGACCCTTACATATGCTGTCTACAAGAGACTCACTTCCAATCAAAAGACACATCCCTTTACTGAATGTTAAGAGATTAAAAATGATATTCCATAAAAATATAAACAAATAAAAAATCTGGAGTAGCAATACTTATACCAGACAAAATAGATTTTAAAAACAAAGGCTATAACAAGAGGCAAAGAAAGACACTCTAATTCTACTTCTGGGTATTTATCTAAAGAAACCCAGAACACTACTTTGAAGGGACATGTGCATCCATATCTTCATTGCATCATTATTTACAATAGCCAAGATATGGAGGCAACATGGTTGTCCACTAACAGATGAATGGATAAAGGAGAGGTAATACATATATATAATGGAATATTACTCAGCCATAAGAAAGAGTGAAATCTTGCCAGCTGCATCAATATTAATGGATCTGAAGGGTGTTGTGCTGAGTGGAGTAAATCAGACAGAGAGAGACAAATGCCATATGATTTCACTTTACATGAAATCTAAAGAACAAAATAAATGAACAAACAAAACAGAAACAAACTACTAGATACAGAGAACATTTTGATGGTAGCCAGATGGGTGGAGGGTTGGGTAGATGAGTGAAAAAAGGGAAGGGATTAGGAAGAACAAAATGCCAGTTCTAAAAACAATAATGGAGATGTAAAATATAGCTTAAGTGATTTGGGTGACCACTTCGTAAGTTGTATAAATGTCTAATCACTATGTTGTACACCTGAAACTAATATAATATTGTACATGAACTGTAATTGAAAAAAGATATATTCTAGATGTGAAATGCTATGGTGACAAATAAAGTAGGAAGGAAACAGTGATGGTTTGGGTAGAAGCTTCCATTTAAAAAAGGCAGCACAGGTAAAATGCCCACAGTGGGGTGTGCCTGGCATCTTCATGGCTCTAGGAGGCCAGTGTGTTATGTGAGGAGTGAGGAAGAAAGAACATTGCTAAGGGTGAGGTCAGAGAGGGGACGTCAGATAATGTAGGATTTTGTGGGTCTCTCTATGGAAAATTTTGCTTATCCTCTGAATAAAATGAGAAGGTACTAGGGAGGTTTGGGCAAATGAGTGACATGATTTAATTTATGTTTTAATAGAATTATTCTATTGAAGGTAGGATGACGGGTCCAAGGGTAGAGGTCAGGGAAGATAGGAGAGACCTTCCTTGATCTAGGCAAGAGATGAAGATATGGTTTAGATTAGGAGGTAGTGAGAAGTGGTCATTTAAACCAAAAGGATTTGCTAACCAATAGGATGTGGAGTGAGAGAAAGTGAGGAGTCAAGGACACTGATGTGCTGGGACTGAACAGTGATAGCATGATGTTATCACTATCTGGCATGGAGACCACTGGAGAAGAGTCCGTCTGGGGACAAGGTCAAGACTTCAGTTTCCGACTTATCAGGATTTTCCCAGTGGGTCCTGTGCTGAGCTGAGAAGGGAGCCTTGGGAGAACCACACCCAAGGATTCTAAACTGTGAACGGGCAGTCATTTCATCCATCAGCCAGTATTTTGAATATCTATTATGTGATAGGCAATGTTCTAGGCTCTGAGGTTTCAGCAGTGACTAAGACAGACAAATTATCTTCCCTTAAAGGCTTATGTTTTCATAGGAGAATACAGAGGTAAATAATGGATTGCAGAATGAATGGATGAATGGGAAGATAGATTGATAGATATACATGAAACAAATTCAAAAAGTAATGAGTACTATGAATAAAAATAAAACTGGGCAAAAAATAAAAAGGAAATATCATCTGCAGCATTGCAGAAGTTTATTTCAGCCAAGGTGACCGAGAAAGGCCTCTCTAAGGAGATGACATATAAACTGAGATCTGAATGATTAGAAAACATCAGCCACAGCAAGATCTTGGAGAAAATATTCCAAGCGGAGAAGACATTAAAGGAAGATGTAGAGCTGATGATGACCTTGGAGTGTTCATGGGAGACAAGACAAACCAATGAGGCTAGAGGGTTGTGAATAGGGGATGGAGCGGTCAGGAAGTTGGGAGGAAATGAGAAGAGAAGCCTTAGCAAGCGCCCAATCAGGCAGGACCCTGCAAGCCACAGAAGGAGTTTAGATTTTATTCCAAAGTTAAATATAAACATAGGAGAGTTTCGAACATAAATTAAAATCTGATTTGTATTTTTAAAGATCTCTCCAGCACTTCTGCGAAGAATGACCTTATGTAAGGCAAGAGAGAAAGCATGGGGAACAGTTGGGTGACAGAGTAGATTTTAGCGTGAAGATAGCAAAAATTGTTGAGATTTTGCACTATATACTAGAGCTACTCTATCCAGTATGGTGGTTACTAGAGTGCCACACGTGACTTTTTATATTTGCATTTAAATTCATTAAAATTACATACAATTACAAATTTAATTCCTTAATCACACTAGCCACATTTTAAGTGCTCGATAGTCACAAACGGCTTGTAGCTTCCTTATCGTCAGCACAGCTATCGAACATTTTCATCTTCGAAGAAAGTTCTATTGAATAGTGCTGCTATAAAGGCACAGAGACTTCATGACCTCCTGGGATAGCCATAGATGAAGACAACACAATGATTTGATGCCAAATAGTTCCTCAGAGAAGCAGAAATGGACCAAATGCACTAGATTCAAAAAGTCTGGAAACTAAGGTAAAAGCTGCTGTTGACGCAATATCTTTCCCCGTTTCTACTAGATTATTGGATTTTCAGACTGATATCACCTGACCTCTGCATTTCACATTCTTTTTCTAAGTAGCTTTTCATCTTGACGTATTCCTAATAAGGATCTATATCTTTATTTTCTCGATATTAGTCGGTTATCCTTTAGTTGTAAAATAAGAAGTCCACCCGCACTAGCTTAAATTTAGGAAAGAGAACTATAAAGATACAAGTACAACTTAGAACCCAGTGGTTACATTCCTGGTGAAATGTCATAGGACCTAGAGAGCTGTAAGGTAGAGCTGTAGTGCCTCATCTCTGCTTCATTTTTCTCTATTATAAATGAGCTTCTTTGTTCATATATCTACCGTGGAAACTGGAGCAGCCCCCAATGCGGCCACTAACCTGAGTTTACACAGCTTTCTAGTTGAAGCACTGAATACTGATTAAATTGATCTATTTAATCCATGAGTTCTTTTTTTTTAATTCTAAAGAGAGACAGGTATTGTCACAGTTTGACCTGGTGCAGTCAGCCACGGTCAGCCTTGTGGAGCCCTTGATACTTAGGATCAAGTCTTAAGCAAGAGATTCTCTAGGAGGTGGATATGAATGAAGAGGAGGTGACAGGTGAAGTAACTGTCATTTCTAGTAGAGTCTCCTGTTTCTACTCTATATTCATAGAACCTAACAAAGATCACACCAAAGCTATAACAAGCCAGAGAGTCATCTATTAACTGTACATTCGTTTAGCAATAAACTTGGCATTCTGGAAGACGTGATTGCTGCAGGAGTTTACCAAATGCTAAGTGTTACTTCAGCAGAATCCTTGGCTTGAGAGGCAGGGATCACCAGGAATGAATCAGATAAGCAGCCCTTTGACCAGTGTTATTATACAGAAAGAGAGAGAGTCCAGCAAACTTGTACCTTCACGAAAGTCTTGAGGGAAATAGCTGTTCTTGTGTCTATCATCAGTCAGCCATTATCAGTCAGACCTTCTTTGTCTCATTGCTAATTCTTTGCAATGAATTCGAGTGGCTTCCTGTTGTTCCTGGAGCTCCTGGGGTGGTTTCTTGGTGAGGATGCTCATATCTAGAAGTTTGAAGATAGAGACCATGACCTTTGTAACCTGCATTCCTTAGCACAGTTTCTGGCATAAAGCAGATGTTTCATATATGTTAAATGACTGAGTGGACGAATGGATGAACAGATGGATGTATGAATGGATGGACGAATGGATAAATGTATACATAATGGGCGCATGAGTGGATAGATGGATGATAATATAGGGCTCCGTTGAAAAGTTTAGCCTTCCTATGAGCTCTGTTTTGTCTCCTGGAAAGGCCAGATTTTGTTTTTCATCCATGGATCATCTTATTTTACCAGTCTCTTTCAAGAGCAAAGGACATGTATTAGTACTAGGGACTTTGACATTTGTATTACATGGGTAGCACCAAAAGACTAACAAAGAGATCGTGCCCGCACGTTGGCCTGGGGTGCTGGATAGTTCTCAGTTTTCGAGATAAAACAAAATGCCTTTTTCTAAGGGTGTAAGTGCATCTTAAATTTTTAAAAATATGGCTTTCATGAGAGGTAGAAGTTAGATTGTTTATAGAAAAAACCAGGAGTCCTAATCTCAGTTTTATTCAGTAACAGCTATTAGGTAGGTTTCTGACCTGTGTCAGACTGTTGCTGAACAATAAGTATATCACGCCATGGCCAGGGAACTGCTAATTAATCCTATAGGAGATTGTAGAGACACATCCAGCAAGGGCTATTTAAGTGCCTGTTGTGAGCATCTGAGTGCACTTGGGCTAAAGAGCTCATGGGCTAGGTGTAACAGGAGCACCACAGCCGGCAGGAGCACCATCAGCCCGCACCCTGAACGAATCTCCCAGGAAACAACTGTAACTGGCCAAGTTGCAACAGATGCTCCTTTAGCCAGGGAGATTCCCTCCCAGTCTGCCCTTTGGGAGGCATCAATTCTAAGCTTAAAACTTGTTCAGTTCATTCTGTGCAGTGTACCATGTGTATCTTCGGCAGCTAAGCTGGCATTTGTTAAGGTAATGTAAGAATGCAGCAAAGAGATGGGAGCGTGCACTTCGGGTCATTGAATCCAAACCGTTTTCACACTTCAGCCTGTTTTCCGCACAGCAGGCCTTGGCTCTAATGACTCTGTTTCTCACTGAACTCCTAAAATAGCAGCAGTCTCAGTTTCCTTTGGTGTCTTGCCTGTCTATGCTTGGGAGAAAATCAGCTCCCAGTGCTTTTCGCATTCTAATAGAGCTCTAAGAGTTGGGAGCAAATGCATCTTGGAGACATGAAGAAGACAGAGTGCAGCCACCTACATAGGGAAGAGGCACCGAAATGTACTGTGGTGGTTAATGTTAGATTCTGTTCTGTGAGCATCTATGGATTGCCTAGGTTTGGGACAAGGAAGAGTGGGGGAATAAAGTTCTTTGAGAGCTTACTGCATCCCAGGCACCAAAACAGGAGCAGTACATGGGTCAGCTCATTTCATCCTCCCCACTCGACGAGGACACACTACAGCCTACATTTAAAACACAAGCACTTGAGAGGTTAAGCAATTCACGCAAGTCACACAGCTAGAAGTGGTGTTGAAGCCTGGACTTTCCGTCTACACCAAAGCCTGAGCTTACTCCACTTTTCTAGTCTGTCCGCTGGTGTTTAAAAGGCACAGGAAAGATGCAAGTCAAACCAACAGGTAATGAGTGAACACAATGTAGTTTAACAGAGATAAAGGAGCAGACCATCTCAGTAGGAGCCTAGACACAAGATGGTGGGATAGGAGGGGCCTGAGTTTCAGGCCCAGTTCTGCCACTTACTTGCCCTCTTATGAAGCTGGGCAGGAGTAGCACTGAGCATTCAGTGAACTATCCCTCTTTTCATGTATCCCCCACCCAACGAGGCCAACTCGTCCCTTAAAGACCTCACAGGTTGTCTGCTCATCTCCAGCTTTTGCATTTTTCAGTTATTTCAGTAAGCATTTATTAAATGCCTACTATGTGCATACTATGCTGCCTCCTGCTTTTAAATATTCATAGCTATTAATGTCAATGTATTTTATTTGCATATAGGAAATAAAATATGTATCAGATTATTCATTGCAGCATTATCATACAGCAAAATAGAGAAATGCTTAAATAAATTATAATGCCTCCATACAAATGACGATTCTACAGCTGTTGCAAAATATGAGGAAAATAATCTTCAAGTTATATCATTAAATGAAAAGCAAGTGACAGAACTATTTAGTATGCTACCATTTTTTTGTGTGTGTAACACTCATACTCACACATATGCATGCATGTTTGTGAACTGTGCAAGGATACACAAAAGACCAGTAACTTTTGTTGCCTCCAAGAGGGATCTGGATGGCTGAAGAATAGAAACAGAAGGAAGACTTTTCACTATACATCAGTGCTTTTCAAACTGCCTATTGGAGGAGGCACCGATATTTGTTCTCTCATCCATCACACACCAGTACCTGGTCCTGTTGTGCATGTTTTCACGCAGCTTGCTCTGTGTGTCACTTACCATATGACTTTGACAATATCTGGACTGAACTCTTTCCTTTTCCTGAACTGGAGTCCACTGGTTTCATGCTTCTTTGACAACGTCACATTGCTATAAAAGGTCTTAACTCTTTAATTTTTACTCTTATTTTCTCTTGTGTACCAGAAGAAAACAATTCATGGACTGGCACTTCCATACACCTTTCTGTACTTTTGACTCTAGATATATTACCTACCCAAAGAAAGGATGCTTTAAAAAACATTCCGGTGACACGCCCTAGCAGGGCAACATCGCAAGGAGTGAGGATAGATGCGCAGATCTTGGATACTCTTGGATTCTCTCTTCCACCATCCCCTCCTTGCAAAACTGTGAGGTTGTCCAAGTCTGTAGGTGGCTCTTTCACCACCCTGCAATAATTAAGCTTCACAGACACTCCACCTCCCTTTCTAGGGAACTGTCTTAGAGTTCCTCTGCATTCCCCTCTCTGACAGTTACTGTGTCTGACAACGCACTTTTACACAGGAATACAGTCCTAATGCAGACATAAAGTAGTTTCTCTCCCCTGTAAACAGAGGAATTGAAAATAGTTTTCCTGAATGAAGGCAAAAAGGCATCAAGATTGGATAACAGATCACACTTGAGTATTTTTATCTGGCTACCACTTACCACTGGTCACCCCCCAGGTTTAGTGCATGAGGAGAATGAAGAAGGCTAGGAGTGGGAGACGGGATTCTGTAGACTGCTCATGGCAGGTGTGGCAAAGAGTTCACAGAGAGGAGATTCTAAAATGAGAGATTAAGAGAAATGAGACTGACTGTTGCATTCACGTAATTCAACAATTTAGCAATTAGAACGAAATGATGCAATCATCTTAAAGAGCTAAACAGTCACCAGGTCAAAATAAATCAGGCTGAACATTTTACCCTGTCCGGAGAGAAAGAATGTGTCTATGAGAAGCGTAACAAAGTGGAGTCCCAGGGGCAGATATTGGCAGTGCCCATCTGGGAGATAATTAACCGAGAGGCATCTAGACTTGAGAACATAACCTACTAGGTCCTGGTGGCAGGGGTGGCTCTACTGCAGAGATAACAGCATCAGCTTTGACCTACCATTCACCAGCACAGAGCTCGCCCCCTGTTCTCACGACATATGGATCAAGCAATCTGTTAATACAGGTTGCATCGCCATGTGTCTTTGCCCTCAGGGAGGGAATGTGTTGACTTTTCTGATTTATGTCTCATTATAAATTACTAAGTTGGCTTGGTGCTTTATAGTCTAAGCTTTTGTAAACCTAGATAATGTGAGTCTACTCTGGAGATACAGATCCACTTTTTGTCAAGAGGAAAATGCAAGAATATGAAACCATAAAGCTGAAGAACTGGCCACAGAATATGATTATTTCAACATGGCATGGCCACCCTGAGACCGTGTGGCAGCCAGACAGCTAATGGCTGAGGAATCAGCATCACGGTGACTCTCAAATTTCTCAGTTCTTTTGGTCAGAGCAGAAGCTCTGGATTATGATTCTCAGGCTTCTGTACTGGTTTTGATTCGGCATGGCTCAGGAATGGAATGGAGTGTGTCTGACATGCAATTACACAGTTACAAAAACTGTATATTTAAAACCGTGTTAAAATGCCCCATGTCGAAACAGCCAAGACAAAGAGCCATATACTTTTAATACCCTGTTTTAAATTTTAAAAAATTTAAGAGACAATTCACATGCATGTTTCAAATATTAAAATGTATTTTAGAAGTTCAGGCAAAAGTTTCCCACCCTTGCCCCATTTGCCTAGTTTTCATTTCTCCTAACAAGTAACTCCTGAGATTAATTTACTGTTCATTCATGCAAATATTTTGGTATATGTAAGCCAATGACAGATCTATTTCTTTTCCTTTCTTTTTCGCAAAGGTAGCATACTCTATGTTCTTTTTTGTATATCTTAGTTATCTTTTTATCGGTATATTTTGGTGATATTTCCATCTTAAAACAAAACATTTTCTCTTTCAGAAAAGTCACATAATTCTTGTAGTAGAGAAGTTAAGAACACAGAATTTGGCATCAGACAGTCTTAACTTTGTAACTTACTATCCATTTGCTTTGGGTGGGTTTCCTAACTTTTGTAAAGTTTTAGTTTTTAAATCTATAGTATGGGGCAAAAATACTCAGTCTCCGAAGTTATGATGAGGCCTAAATATATGTATGGACATCACAATTCCTGACTTCAAATTATATTACTAAGCTATAGTTATCAATACGGTATGGTACTGACATAAAAACAAACACATAGATTAACAGAAGAGAATAGAGAGCCCTGAAATAAATGCATACATATACGATCAATTAATTTACCATAAAGGAGCCAAGAATATATAATGGGGAAAGGACAGTCTCTTTAATAAACGGTATTTGAAAAACTGGACAGCCTCGTGCAAAAGAATGTAACAGGACTCCCATCTTACACTACATACAGAAGTCAATTAGAAGTGGATTAAATATTTGAACATAGGACTGAAAACCATAAAACTCCTAGAAGAAAACATAGGAGTAAGCTCCTTGCCATTGGTCTTGGCGATGATTTTTTGAATTTGACATCAAAATCAAAGGCAACAAAGGCAAAAATAAACAAGAGGAACTACATCAAACTAAAAAGTGTCTTCATAGCAAAGGAAACCATAAACAAAATGAAAAGACAACCTATGGAGTGGGAGAAAATATTTGCAAGAGGTTAATATCCAAAATATGTAAAGAACTCATACAACTCAATAGCGAAACAAACAAGAGGTTAATATCCAAAATATGTAAAGAACTCATACAACTCAATAGCAAAACAAACAAACAAACAAAAAAACTAAAAAATGTACAGAGAAATTGAATAGACTTTTTCTAAAGGATAAATACAAATGGCCAATAGGTATATGAAAAGGTGCTCAACATCACTAATCATCAGCAAAAAGTGAATCAAAACTACAATGAGATATTACCTGACACCTGTTAGAATGACTATCATCAAAAAGACAAGAATTAACAAGTGTTAGCAAGGATATGGAGAAAAGCAAACCCCTGCGCTCTATTGGTAGAAATGTAAATTCGTGCAGCCCCTCTGGATATAGGGGTTCCTCAAAAAATTAAAAATTACCATACGATCAAACAATCCGATGTCTGGATATATAAACAAAGGAAATGAAAACAAGATATCAAAGAGACATCTACTCTCCTATCTTCATTGCAGTATTATTCACAATAGCCAACACACACACACACACACACACACACACACACACACACACACACACACAGACACACACACACACAATGGAATATTATTCAACCATGAGAAAGAAATCCTGCCATTTGCAACAACATAGACATAGCTTAAGGGCATTATGCAAAGTGAAATAAGCCAGACAGAGAAAGACAAATATTGCATGGTATCACTTACGTGTTGTGAGAGTGGGTAGTCAAACTTACAGAAACAGAGAGTAGAAATGTGGTTGCCAAGGGCTAGAGGGAAGGAGAAATAGAGGTTAGAAGAATACAAACTTTCAGAGATATAAATAAATAGACAAACGAACAAACAAATAAATAGTGGAGTCTTTAACACAACATCAGATACATGACCATTCAGAGGGAGGAGAGGAAGGAAGAAAAGAAGGGAAAGGAAAGGTAGAGGAAGAGGGTAGACTTCTGTATTAGCCTAATTTTCTGTAATTTAGCCAACTGGCCCTAGATCACTTCCCTCCAATGGACTCCAGGTTCCTCATCTCTAAGTGAGAGGAGAATTAGCCTGGATGGTTTACAAAGTTTTGCTTGTACGATTAAGTTAGAATTTAGTGCTCTAAAATAATTCCTATAACTTCCAAAGTTTGAAATATTTATTTAACGTGTTTATTGTGTGGCTGCTTTGTACAAAGAGGTCAGGAAGATAAACATGAAGAAGACATGTTTCCTCTCCTCAAAATAATCTACAGATTAGATGTGGGCAAGGAAAATGCAAAGAAGGAGGCCAAGAAAAAGAGAGAGCATACAGATTTTCCTTCAAGTCTTCATTTGAAGGAGATGTATAGAAGATTCCACTAGGAACAATGGGATTGGTCATGAAACCTGTCCAAGTGGCACAGTCAATGCCAGTTAATCTCCATCGATATGCTGGCAGTAGAGAAGGCCTGGTGAACAACTGTTCATAACTTTTATTTCAGGGGTATTGTGGGTAGGAGGGACCATTCTCTTGCCTCTAAGGCACTACAAGTAACACTGATGAGAATCTGTCTCAGTTCATCTTTGAACTCACAATTCAGTTCAATCTCAGTTGCTATACATATATTCAGCCCTTACACGTGCTAGCTGTGTAAACTTGGGTTGAGTCACTTACCTTCTCAATGCCTCAATTTCTTCACCTGTAAAATGGGAACAGTGATAGAGCATTCTTGCTCTCAAGGAGAAGGATCCATATGAAGGCTAAAGGGTCTATCATTTAGACTTAACATTTGTCATATTGGCCTCGGGATCACTTAGGTTCTAAAATAAAGTACTCCTGATTTCTCCAGGAAACAACTAACTGTAACTGCTCTCAGGCAATTGGGCTCTCTATATTCTGATGTTAGACAAACTTAAATCCTTCATATTGTATGTTGATTGGCTATTGTCCACAGGAGGTAGAGAAAGCTGATCCACACTTTCTAAATAGACTGAAGAACCACTAGATAAAATGATTAGATGGTCCTTGATTCAATGCCAAAATGCTATTATTGCATCTTGAGAATCCAAGAAGATGAAACACTCAGTATATTCTTTCCAGGATGACACAATCCATACCAAGATGGGCACAGGCCTGGTTCTGCAGTTTTGGGCCATTTGTAAATACCAACCCCACAAGACTGAATGGGGTGGTAGCCATTCTTCTCCAGCAAACATTTTTAAGACTTTATTTTTTTAGAGCAATTTTAGATTCACAGCACAATTAAGAGGACAGCACAGAGATTTCCCATGTGCTCCCACACATGTATATCCTCCCCCATTATTAGCATCCCCACCAATATGGTACATTCGTTACAACTGAGGAACTTACACTGACACAGCATAATCACCCAAAGTCATAGTTTACATGAGAGTTCACTCTTGGTCTTGCACGTTCTATGAGTTTGGACAAATGTATAACAACACGTGTCTATCATTACAATATCATACGTAGTATTTTCACTGCCTTAAAAATTCTCTGTGCTCTGTTAGGCAAATTCATAATGGAACTTTGCAGATGAAATAAGATAATTTTTAGCCAACTCTAAGACAAATTGCCAATATCTCAACTCACAAAAGTTTGTTTTCTTTTGATCTTCAGACTTTTTTTCTTAAAAGGAAATAATAAGAAAAATGGATAATTCCATGTTATTTATTCTCTGACCTCCTCCAACTTCTGTCCTCCCCTTAAACCATCAGAAACTCAAGAATGATAGGAGTCAGCAAAACCAGCCAAAAGTGAGTGATTTGCAGTTCAGTATATGGGACCTATTGCTAAGATAAATATTCTTTTAAGTAGCCAGTTCTGCAAAAGATATAGACTGTTTATGTATGATTAATTAAGAAATAATTATCTTTGACTGGAAGAATATGAGACAATAAATGGACCATAAAATCTAAATAAACATTCAGACTGCTGTCTTTAGTTTCAGTTGATGCCATGAATATTTATGACTTGTATAAAAGACACGATAAACTCCCTCCAAATCCACTCACCATTTCCAAAATCCAAAGGCTTTGTGAAATCACTCTTGACACTTTTCTTTGTTTTTTTCCATGTCCTCTGCCTGTGGATGTGTCACATCAAAAGAGTATATTATTGCACAATCATTATGATGCTTTCGTTTCTCATTTGTTGAATGCCATTGTCTTAGAGGCCATCCACAGAGACCTCTTTCACCTCATCTTCATTTCTCTCTTGGCTGTAGAATTGCTCCAGTAAAGATTTAACTGTACCTAGCTCTCTCCATCGCAGTCCATCTTACATATTGTTGCCATTTACATCTGTCCAAGGCAATGTAACTGGCAGCAAACAAATGCCCCCAAAAGTTCAACATCTATTTTCCTTTTCCTTTTTGTCTAAGGAATAAAATCCAGACTGTTTAGTCTGGCCTTCAAGTCTCTATCTTTCATGAATCCAAGCATTTAGCAATCATTGAATCCTCACATGTGAGAGGTACTGCATTAAGAATGTAAATACAAGTAAAATGTGTTCTTTGATCCACTGACCTTATAGTTCTAGGAGAAAAGGGAAGACATGTAAATAAGCAAACAAATGCAGCAAAGGTGAATTCAAGGAAAGAAATATGTATAGGGCATGGTGGATGCACACACACACAAAGAGCACATAATTGCATTTGGCAGTGGGGAGCCTAGAATGTATTGTTCTAAGGGGTTGAAAATTTCAATGAGAAAGTTGAGCTGAATTATATTGAATGGTGGTGAGAGGTTCCCCAGAATACAAGAAAAGAAAGGAGACCCCAAGTGGAAGTCTGGTGCAAAATAGGAAAGAAAATTTGGAAGTTGCTAGAAGCTTGATGTGTGGAGCCAATGAGATAAAACAAGAAAATAAGTTGGAGATAAAGGCAGATCATAAAGGAGACTATTTAAAGAGATAAGAATTATCCTAATGTGGCAAAGGTGATCCAATGACAGCTTTTAAGCTAGGAAGTGATGGGATCAAATTTTCATTTTATGGATACTCTGTGATTGCAGATGTGGAGGAGGGATTAGCAGAGGACAAGGAGAGATTTAGGGAGACTTCTCAGAAAAACTTTGCAAGAGTCCATGTGAAAGATGCTAAGACCCCAAATAGTAAATTACAACAGTGCATTTGTAGAGCGTTGAGTTAGGAGTTAGATGGACCAGGAAGGCTGCTTAGAAATGTGCCCCATGCCAAGTCATTTAGCCTAGCCTTTCCTGAATTTCTACAGCTGTAAAATAGAAATAATGTTGTCTGCTTCCCACGATTGTTGTGAAGATAAACTGAAATGACTTTAAAAAAGATTTTAACATCATGGCTCATATACAAAGGAACTCAATAAGTAGTAGCTAGTATAAAGGCTTAGTGATGGGGAAGAAGGATGTGATAGATGCTAAAGAAGCATAATATACTGGATGGGACTTGGTCCCTGATTTCATGTCGAGAGTTAAAGAAAGATGAATCACAGATAATATCTTTTTTTACAAAAAAAAAAAAAAATTGGATAGGTAGATAACTAAGTGAGGAGAAATTTGGGGGGGGAAAGTGATGAATTCAAGTGGAAATATCCAGCAGGTGATTTGATAAAAGCATCTGGAATTCCATTTAGGAGTTTGGGTTTATAGTAAAGGTAACAGCATACTGATGGCAATTGAGGTTTCAGAATTGGCTGAGAGTGCCTAAGGAGAGAATGTGAGGTGAAGAGAAAAGATGACCATAGAAATAACTCCAGCATTTAAAAAATTAGGTGTATGAGAGAAGTCCATGAATTGCCATAGCAATGGAAGAAACACAGAAATAGGGAGGAAATTTAAACCAGGAATGAGAGCATTTGAGGAAGAGGGTGTCATGGATAACATCAAAGGTAGAAAAGGAGATTACAGAAGATAATCATGGATTTGTATTCATTTGGGTTAGAAGCTTAGGAAATCATTGATGACATTTGCTAGAGAAATTTCTTTGGGTTGTTGGGGACCAAAAGCCCTGTTATGGTGACCAAGAAGTGAACACACGAACAATGGTCGAGATGAGTGTAGAATGTTATTTGGAGGAGAATATAAAAAAAAAAAACAGAGGTCAAAGATTGAGAGTAGGTTTTAAAAGATGGGAGAAGCTAGGAAAGACTTACAGGCTTTGGGCAATGTACTGTGGGACACAGTTTTAAAATACATGCATAAGAGAAATAACTGATGGATGAAGGCAGGAGAGGAAGAATCCACATTACATATAGGTGAAGGGATTAGCTATGAACAGGTGATGGAACAGCTCTTTATGTTGGAAAATTATGCCTATATACATGCCAATTGCTATAGGCAGAATGATCCCCCAAAAGATGTCCATGCCTTAATCCCTAGAACATGTGATTATGCCATATTACATGGCAAAAGGGATTTTGCAAATATGATTAACGTTATAGACCTTCAGATAGGGAGACTCTTGGATTATCCAGGTAAGCACAACCTAATCACATGAGCCCTTAAAAGCAGAGAACTTTCTCTGGCTGAAGTGAGAGCCATGTGACAGAAAAAGAAGTTAGAGAAATTTAAAGCATGAAAGGGACTCAACCCATTATTTCTGGAAGGGCCACAGGAAAGAATGAGAAGAAATGTAGGCAGAATTTAGGAGCAAAGACCAGCCTCTGGATGACAGCCAGAAAGGAAACAGAGACCTCAGTGCCAAAATTGCAAGGAACTGAATTTGGCCAGGGCCTCAGAAAGGAACACATACTTGCTGACATTTTAATTTCAGCCTAGTGAGACTAAACAGAAGACCTGAATGAGCCATGCTGTAACCAAACTCTAACATACAGAAATGACTGCTAAGATTGTGGTAATTTGTTATGGCAGCGGTAGAAAACTAATAAACCAGCTAATAGCCTAAAAAGATGGCAAAGGTGGCATTGAATACTCGAGGACAATCAGCCCCTTGTTCCTATGTTTTAGTTACTTACCCCCCAAGGCTTTTGACCTGCCCTGGTGGTTTGGGCTCTTGCTGCAGATTCATGGCACAAAGGTGCACACAATGATTGTCCCAACATTATGCTCGGAGATGCAACAGCAGACTGTAACCTTTCTTTCCAATTTTATCTCTCGTCGCTGCCTGTAGCCATGTACCTCCCAATACACTGGTCTCCCAAGAATTCCTCCCTTGTGGTTGTAACTAGTTCCTGGGATGCACATGAGCTTCTCGTTTCTACAGTTTTTCAAGGGTTGATCTGGGAGAGGGAGCCAAGGACCACTGTATTTCTTTATCTTGGCAGAATGAAATCTTTGGATCTATTCTCTGTGCCTTAAGGACCTTATGATGTCATTTAATCAGTCACTATCTTTATATGATAAATCGTAATATATAAATAATTGCCCAAGAACACACAGTTAGTAGGTGACACAGCCAGTTGGTCCTGGGTGTTCCTGAATATGGAATCTGTTCTCTTAATCAGGGTAGCATGCTGCCACACAAAGATTTGAATTTTTAGTATTCTCATTTAATGAAGAGAGAGAGATTTTGACCCTGAGTGAAGGCTGACTCTTCAAGTGCTGGAGGTCTTGGAGGGCTAAGGAGGGCTGTTCACATCCTGCTAACAGCTTCCTATTCTGCCAAATCATGGGGCTGGCCAACTGTGTGAAGAGAAAACACTGACAGTTATAATGGGAAAGCCAAAGGAGACTGATTTCTAAAGAATATTTCCTTGCAACAGTAGCCCTGAATGGTTGTGGATGAAAGTTAGAGACAGCTCTCTACTTGGGATGAGGCCCTGGGGTTGAGCCTGTTGGCCAATACCTGTCAGCTGCATGACTGAGCCTAACTCACTTAAACTTCTCTGCCTTAGTTGCCTCATCAGGAACTCGGGGATAATAACGTTTTTCCAGTGACAGATGTTCAGGGGAAAAATTCTCTTAGAGTCCCTTTAGCTCTGTGATATGAAATTCTAATTCTCAATTGAGCCTTATCAAGGCTCTGCTGTATACAACAAGCTCTGGAACAATGATGCTACAAAAGATCTTCCCAATTAAAACATAAGCTAACCTTTCTGCATTTTGCATTTGGGTAAATCTGACTTCTTAAAAATGTTTACCCTGCTTCCTCTAGTTTGGCAAGCAGCAACGAACTTCCACATTACCTCCTTGTGAATAATGTCCTATTGCACATCTGCATTGTGGTTGCATGTCAGAGAGAAACTCCATAAAGCTAACATATGACCCAGGTGTCAAAATACCATTTCAGGAAATAACTCAGAAATGAATTTCGATCACCAGGACATAGTTCACCCATTCAGCCCAGGCCCTTAGTGCTTCCTGTGGCTCACTCAGCTCTGAAAATAGCATCCGAAAGCAAATGTGGAGGAAGTAATTAATTGCGTAAAGCAACACAGAGACTTACCCTGAATTACAAAATCACCTTTATCCAAATCCTGTCAGGACTTTTATAAGAGCTATCTTTTCCTTTAGTGAGGAAGTTGAAGCCAGCCATGAAATTGACCACTGGCCAAACTGCTGCTGGCCTAGAGAAGCGCGGGAGGGAGGTCTTAATGAAACACTAAATACAGTTTTTATTTCTTCTCCATTTCCCCCACCACCATGATTTTCGAAGTCTGGAAGAATACTCTCCTTCTTCTTCTAGGCCTCTATCCTTCCTTTTCACTTTTTTTCTTCTCTAGGTTTAAAATTCTTATTCTACTACATCTACCATTGGGTTTATTGATTGAGATCAGATCATTTAAGAGCAGGTTTGGATGGGGAAGATATGGTGGAGGAAAGAAAGACGTTAGTTATCCTTTAGTGAACAACTTAGAGAAAATAGAATGGAAGAAGCATACAAAATAGTAATTATAATTATGAAGTTAACAGGTAATAGAGTATTATTTGTATTTGTTAAGAAATTGGTCCTTTCTGACACCGAGACTCTAGGATTCTATAAAGACTATTACTACTAATGCTACTACTGCTGCTACCACCAATCCAAATACTACTATTACTAATAGTAATAATGAAAACACATCTAAATTACTATAACTGGTCATTAGTCAAAGTGCCTTTTTAATTTCATTTGACCCTCACAAGTACATAAGACAAGTAGAAAAGCTATAGTATGATCTCTCACTTGGTTGTCACTGGAAGCAGTGGACCTCACAGATGGCACTGATATTACTCAAATGCATGGTGGAAAACTCAGGACTAAACCCATTTCTCTGGTTCATAATTTGGGCTCATTGCATGATACATCACTCCAAGGCTTATTTAATGATAAGACTCTTAATGAAAACAAATTTTGGGGGCCTATGAAGAGAGAAAACAATGATTAAAGAGGTAGAAGTCTGCATTGGAGCTGGCCCCACCAGAGGCTGCTTCTGCTGGTATATGCTTGCCTGTCTGGGTGTGGGAAAGACCACAGGCCAAACTTCGTAACTATTTCTCCTGGCTCAGCAATTCTTCTGTGTGCTGTAAGCAAAAAAAGAACAGACAGAGGTGATGTTTCCATTGAAAATCAATTTGCCCAAAACACATGAGAATTCCACGACATGGCACCTAAATGGGCTAATTTCCTGTGATTTTCTGCAGAATTACTCTCTATTCACCTTCACAGTTAACCAAGCTTATCTCTTGGAGAAAACAGAGTCCAAGGTGGCTGGTTTCACAACTCTAAAATTTCCTGATGTCATGACAGCTTGTAAGAGACAAGCAGGTAAATGCAGCCTATGCTGGGTATGCTAACCAAAGAGTCTGACATCAAAGCATCTGAAATCTGGTACCAGTTTAGAAAAAAGATAAGTATACCAGGCTTAGATCAGGCTAACTATCAGTTCCCAAGGAGAAAGGTAAAGACTTTGAGGAGAAAAATAATACAAAATAGAACAAAATCAACAAAATTTAGTTCTTCCTTAGGAAAAAAAAAATGTACAATTTTAGGACAGTGCTGGCTGATGCCCTAAGTAGTAGTTTGAAAATCTAGATATCCTTCTGTCAAATCAAAATAATAAGTCATGATGTCTGAATCATGTTTTAAAGTTTACAAAGAACTTGTACCTGCAAGATTTCATTTGGGTTCCACAATAACCCTAGGAGCAAGACACTTTATCTCCATCTTCTTTGTGAGTAAACTAAAACACAGAGTTTAGATGACTTGTCCAAGGCCACACGTGGATTGGTTATGGAGTGAGGCCTCTTGACAACTGTCCAGTGCTCTTTCTCTCCTGCCAATGTCTTGGCTGTCTTGTGTCATGGGAACTAGTTCTTTTCTCAGTTCTTATAATATAGTTCAGTGACTTCTCAAAAGGCACTGAGAAAAGCACTGGCAGGAAGTCACAATTGTTGATTTCCAGGCATTCATTGCCAGACTACAGTACAGGGCACACAGCACTGTTTTAAGAATGCATTCAGACAGAAGGAGGACTAAGGCCTATGATGTATGTATGAGTACTAACCGTATAGAGACAACTCACTCCTCTTGTCAGGTTCGTGTCCACCTATCTCCATTCCTGTTCTCAGAGCTAAATGTCCTCTTGTTTTTCAGATGTGGCCACACTTCTCAATCCCTGAATCTTGAACTTGTGCTTTCTACAGCATCTCTTTTCAATTCAGAGCATACTATCCAGTTTGACTCTTTCAACCTCTCTGTCATTGCTTTTTAAATTTAATTGTCATGCCTATGAAGCTTTGATTTTTTGACTTTGTCCACAGGCCTTCCCTGGACCAGTATTTTTAGCTCTACCGTAGACCTACCACAGTTTCTCTTCTATTCTCCTTGGCTCTTAGTAAATGCCTGACTTTTTTTTTTAACTGGCTAGACCCGGTAACTCTAACTTATTCAATAAATCTTCATAGGACACCTACCAGGTGTAGCTGCACAAGCCAGGCTGTTTCAGGAATGTTTGGAGGGATCATTGTCTTTATTCTTGATCTAGTGAATAGAGAAGCCATTGAGGCATTATATCTTAACATCTTGTCCTACTTCAGTAGTTCCAAGGCACAATAAATGGAGCTGGATAGCATTCCCCATTTGGAAGGATGTTGGTATGACTGCTTAATAGATTCGGGAGGAGGACTCTGTTGCAATTCCTTATTTCCTTTGTCTATTGTTGCAGGTTTTCATTAACCTTGAGGTTGTCTTCATTTTGTGGTTTGCATTTTAAGCATTTTCTGGTTATGAAATTGCCTAGCAAATAATTTCGTTTGACCCAACTGCTTCCCTCAATTATTATTATATTTAACTCTTTTGTAAAATCCCAAACTCCACACCCTAGGATATTTCAAACCATCATCCCACCCATCTGTGGCCCTTATGGTTCAAGGTTTTATTTAGGAACTGAGCTTGCAGTTAAAGAAATGATCCACAAATGCTACACTTTTGCTTCTCTCTTCAGCTGAGCAGTTCCCTTGCTTCTTCTAGTCCTAACTGAAAAGAAGAAAAAATGAAGAAAGAAAAAAAGGAGGAAAAGAAAGAAGGAAGGAAGGGAAAGAAGGAAGATGGATGAATGGACAGAAACTTTGGACATTTGTCATGTGGATATATAAAAATAATGGCATACATCTCAGTAGTATACATCCTTTCTCTCCACCAATTCTGCTTCACATGCAAATTTCTGCATTGACTATTCAGTTCAGAATGACCTTTAATTCCTTCAGTCATTCAAATACTAGTACTTTGTAAATTTTGCTCATAGATAACCCTGGACGAAAAATATAAATTAGACAATTTTGTATTATGGTAATGATAAAATAGTTAACATTTAAGTACTAACTACACGATAGAATTTATATTAAAAAACATTTTTAATGCATTATCTCATTTAATTTTTACTGCAAGAGTATTCAGTAAGTCCGTTATGTCCATCTTACAGAAGAGGAAGCTGTAGTTTTGAGAGAAAATGTAAGTTGCCTTCTTAAGGTAGCACCACTAGGAAATGGCAGAACAAGAATGAATCCAGTTCTCTCTGATTCCAGGGTCTTTCTTTTCTCTTAAATATTAAACCACTTATACTCTTTACCTCCAATTCACTTACATCTTCCCCCACCAAGCCCTACCCCATCATCCCACCCACTGCTCATTCCCTCTGTTCTGTAACTTCCTGTCTAAAAAGAAAGTCCTTTGATAAAAATATTTGCACTGACTATATGATTTAGTCATTAATTCAATGAGTTAACACATCTCACATTCATTTATGGCATACACTATACTAGGCCGTAGAACAAATAAATGTTTCTGGGCTTCATAAATAGGCCCTGGGCTAGGGATAAAAGCAGATCCTCATCAATAACTATAATATAACTTCACGTGTTGAAATAAAAACATGTGCAAGGCATTCAGGGAGCAGAAGAAGAGGTTCACATTCTGTTAGGGGAGTTGAGGAAGACACCAGAGAGGGAGGTATATCAGGCATGGATTTTGTAGCATGACTACAGCACTCATACATTCATTCAACACATGATTATTGGGTACCTATTTTATATAAAGCACTATGCTAGATCGCGGTTATACACTCGTGGAAGAAAAGTAAACTGAGTCCCTGCCCTCATGGAGCTTCCATTCTAATGGGGAAGACAGATATTAAACACATAAATATCTAAAATAAATGTTTAGTTATAAATCAGCAAAACGTATATACTACAAATAAAATTCCTAAGTGCTATAAAAGAAAATAAGAGGGAAACCCAATTTAGGTATTATGAATAGAGGAGGAAGGGTTTATGTGAGAAAGTTCTTTCTTGAAAGCTGACATTGAATGGTGACTCAGAAATAAGTAGGAGTGGAGGTGAGCAAAGCATTTTAGGCAACGGAACAGCATGTGAAGGCCCCAGAACCAGGACGTGTTCAACACATTCCAGTGTGGCTGGAGAGTGGTTTTTACATGAGGAGAATTGCAGGAAGTGAGGAGGTAGGTGGGGCCTTAGCCAAGTAAAGAGAACAGCTTTTACTCCCCATTGTGATGGGAAGACTTTAGAGGAGGAAAGGGAGAGGAGCAAGGCAGGCTTTGGGAGCAGCTTGTAATGTCAGGCTTTGACAACTGGGAACCCCATGCCAGAGGCGGAAATAAATAAAGACACGCCAAATGAGAAAAGCAAAGGCTATTTATTCCGAGCAGCTACATACATTTTAGTAGTGACTCAAAGGCAGATAGAGGAGTGAGAAAGCTTTATAGTAGAAAAAAAGAAAGGCCCCTGGAGTATCCTGATTGGAGGCTGTTGGCATGGGGAAGCTGTAGGTAGGCTAACTAGGAGCTTGGCATTCTATGTTATTGGATAGGGGTGCGTATTGGGCTTTCTCTAGTTGGCCTTAAATTGGGAGTAGATACAAAAATTAGGGAAGCTGTAGATTAATAAGTCCTGGACATTTGGGGCAACTGTTACAGTATTTATTGTTTAGTTTCCTGGATTGTCACTACAGATAGCAATCTGACTTCCTGTGAATCTGATTTATCACAAGGGGGCTTCCTGATTGTAGAAAAAGAGTTAGTCCTGGGCAGGTTGCTGTGGGTTGTAGGTCAAAGTTCATCGGAATGTGATTGAAGCACAGAGTTCATGTAGGCAGAGAAGACAGGAGGCTGGGAAGGTATAGAAGAACAGCTTTGGGAGTTTAGACTTGATCCTTCAGGCCAGTCATCACCAAACATTTCTATTTGCACATCTGTCTGTATAATGTATCTATCTTTGTTTGTATTTAAATTTTGTACAAATTCCATTGCACTTGTACTTTTCTAAGAAAATACAAGAGATTTCTAATTACGTTGTTACTGATTTTAGTGTAATTTTGCAAAGACTTGGATTATTACGTGACTCTAAATTTTGCTAAAGAATTATAGTTTGACATCATATTCTCAAAGTTAATTTCTTCGTTTAATATTTTGAAATAGTTAATAGTCACATCGTTCCAAAATCACCACGACTTTAAAAATGTATAAACTGAAATCTCTTCCCTACCTCAGCCCCGTTCACTCACTGCCCCTTGCCCTCACACTCAACATTTTTTATTAGTTTTTAATATATCCTTCCAATGTTATTTTATTCAAATAAAAGTTCATGCATATATATATTTATATTCTTATTTATCTACTTTTCTTTGCCAAAATGGTGACATATTTTAAATGTGTTGCTAATGTCATATAGTTATTACATTATGTTTCAAGGCAGTCACATTTGTACGGTGTGGTCTATTGTTAGTTGTGTTGGATGTAAGCTCATGTTTCTAGAAGACTTCTTAATGACTCAGACCATTAGCTTCCTTATCAGATCTCTTTACGTTACTTTCATTACTTAGATTACTACTATTACTTAGGTTATTGCAATTACTTTGTAATAAGGCTGATGACAGGCAAACACAGGGGAGGTGTCAGTCCTGTCTTACCCTGTTGTTTGCTTCTGTCTGCAAGATGAGGATTATCTTTGATCAACAGATTTTTTTTTTCTCTTGGGTAGTAAACTGTTAAATCGGCCATCCATCTGTGAAGACTGGCTTAGAAGTTTGGACAGCATAACCTCAAACCACTTTACTGCAATTGTCTCGGTACTGACGCAGATGGATGCCCATGGGGTGCATTGCCAACTCCTGTGAGCAACCTCCCTTCTTTGTAAATATCCTAAATGGTGAATATCAATCTGACATAAGGACTAGATAAGAAACCTTTGTTGATCTATATGTTAGTTCTATCAGTAAAGATTAATTTTTTCTTACTTTTTAAAAAAATCTATCCATAGAAGTTTTAGCATTTCCCTCCCAGAGCCCTAGGGCAAGTATACTCCTTTTTAAAGACCACGCTCTCAGCAATGGGGAGCCGCTGAAGGTAGCTTTTGAGAAGGTGGCTTTTGAGAAGTCTTGACACATGGATGAGTATGAGGATCAATGGGAGGTCTTGGGACCAGCCAGAAGATACTGTAAGTGTTTAGAGAAGATATAGAGAGGCAGTGTTGATGCAGAGAAAAGAGGGGATGGGCAGGTGAGATTTTCAGAGGGTATCTTCAGGAATTGCTGATGGCTTGAATGCAAGCAGTGCTGCTACTCCTGTCAGAAATATTTGCATTTTAAGAGAGGCTGCCTCGAGAATTGCAGACCACCTTCAGGACAAGAGGAGATATATTTTAGGCAGGAGAAGGTTACTTCATCCTGTTTACCATCACTCTTGTGGAAGTGCGAGACTCTTACTGTTCATCTCACAGAAGCTTCCAAGAGCTCTTGGTGGCTTGGGACCCATCACCCCTCTGGGGACTCTTATTGAAGGACTATCCCAAATGTCCAGACTCCAGGATAGCCACTGCCCGAAACTCACTAGGGGAGGGCAGGCCATTCTCAGCCAGGGAGAGTCCTTCCATCAGGGAAAGGACTTCCCAGGGAATTTGGAGGCTCCTTGACTACTCTCTCTATGGCCAAGGCCATTCCCTACCAGGCTGGGGGGAGACTACATGCAGGGCAGAAACAGGTCGATTGTTCCCTTCTCCCCCACTTAATTGCATACCTGTGAAATCACAGTATTCTAAAAAAGTCAGAATGAGAGAAGGGACAGGAAAAGGCTGCTGTGGCATAGCATCCAGCCTCCACCCAAAGCTCTAATTTAACGTGAGGTTCAGGAGAGTAGGAGCTGGTCTTGTTCACTGTGGTTGTCCCATTGCCTAAAGCAATGCCTGGCATGCAGGAGACCAGCGATAGAAACAGTGGCATGAATAAACGAATAGATGAAGGACTAGAGATTCTGTATAGATGCCCATCTCTCTTCACTTCAGCATGTCTTCACTGTGTCCCAAGATGGTATTTCACATTGTTTGATGATTGTGTTAAGAGCAAGTTCTTGTCCTGTAATAAAATATTTTTCTTCGTAATTCTGCTCTGTGGTCTTTTCACTGGAGGAATTCAGACAAGCCTACCTCCTTTTCCACGTGGAAAACCTTCAGATACTTGAAGACAGTTATTTTCCCACCGAGATTTCTGCTGGGCTGACTCCATCTGGTTTATTCAACTGTTCCTCTCAGGTATGATGTGGTTTCCAGATTCTTCACCCTAGTCATCCAACCCTTTGATTGGAATAACTGGTGGTATTAGCAAGCTGTATAGCCGTAGCAGTTAAATACAACGGTAGCAGCTCACATAGTATGGCCAGACACACTAGTAATGTTTTCTACTCGTATAGCGGTTAATAAAAAAAGTACTTTCACAGCCATTGCCTTATGTCACTCTCACAGTAACCCTGGCAGGTAGGTATCACAGTCTCTCATTTTGCAGACGAGGGAAGAGGAGGTATCGCTTGCCCAGATTCTCATGTTCAGTGCTTTGCCTTCGAGCCAGTACGCGATACTGTCTGCTACGTGTCTTTTTAATGTGTTGCCAAACACTAAGCACTCCAGATGTGGCTAGGAACATTACAGTTCTTAATGGGAGAAGAAGCAGGAGAGAAGGCAGGACGAAGACACAAGAGCTGCCTGAGGCTGGCAGTGGTGGGAATTGCGAAAGAGAGCTGGGCTAAGCTGTGGCTTACAGGTATTTGAACCTCCATGATTTTTCACTTCTCTCCTTCCTCCTCCCTCCCTCCACCTCCAAGCTGGGCACCAGATTTTCTTCCACTTGACAACCCCCAAAGCAGGAAGACACCTGCCTGTGGCCTGCTACAGATTCTTCAGGTCTGACTTCGTGCCCTCTGTGGGCACTAGTTTATGCCCACTTTCCATCTGCAAGCTTTGTATTAGGCCCTGTGGAAACACTTTTCTGGGTCGCCTCTTGAAAAATTTAATTTGATAAATTCATGATAATACTTTGGTGAAAAATACCACTGAACAATATTGGGCAATTGTATTTTCCTGCACATTTCCAAAAGGCAAGAGCTCAGGAAGCAGAAAGCGCATCTGACCTAACTGGCTGGCCCAGACTACCTGAGCTAGGAGAAATCAGCCCCTTGGTGGGGCTGGTTGTACAGAAACGCAATGTTCTCTTTTGATGGGGGTTTCAAAGTGTTCATTTCCTGGAAGGAGGGGCCAGCGGCCTGGGCGCCATGGCTGGAAAAGGCCCCCAGGGTTTATGAGCCTGCAGACACTCAGCGTGCTGCTCGTGGAACAAGAGGGAGACAGAACGTTCTGTCGCCGTGTCAGGTTCTCATGCACCAGGCCTTCTGGAAATGTTTTCCCAGTCTGAGAATTGAAGGCAGATGGGGACATGTTCCTTTGCTTGCCTTGCACCATCTTCTCTCCTTCTGAAATGCTATTCAAAACCAGTGAACCCAGAGGAACTCAAAAGAGAAAGAGCACAAAGAAAACAAGCTCCACCCAAGAGTTCATATGAAGGCCTTTCTGATGCTCCTCAGGTTCTACCTACTGGCTCAGCTGCTCACTTGGTCAATTAGTCAATCAACAAACACATGGTGATCATCTACTAAAGGGCTGTGACTGGCATCAGGTAGGAGGGACAGAACAAAATGCTAAACAGAGGCTGTGCCCCTGAGGCGCTCGCCTTAGACTGAAGCAGACAATCAAACAACTGATAACAATGGGAGACATTTCATTATGAATCAGGACTAAATGATTGGGCTTCAGTGCCTAAATGCTCCAGGAAGGCAGAGGGCAAACTGCTTTCATCTGGTAGAACACAGGATGGTATTCCAGAGGCTAGGAGGCTTTAACTAGACTGGAAACCTGGATCATGTGCATACGATCTGTGTTTTAACTTCATGGAATTAACAGTCAAATGAGTCTATTCCCGGGGCCCACTTACTTTTTCTTAAAGAGTCAGACAGTAACCATCGTAGGCTGTGTGGGCTGTATGTTCTCTGTTGTAACTGCTCACCTCTGTGGTAGTGGGAATACAGCCACAGACAACATGTAAGTGAATGAGTGGGGCTGTGTTCAAATAAAAGTTTATAGATAGACACCGATATTTTAATTTCAAATAACTTTCATGGTACATGGAATATTATTCTTTAAGAAAATTTTTTCCCCAAACCAATGGAAATATAAAAAGTATGCTTAGCTCATGCACTATACAAAACCAGGCAGCAGATTGGGTTTGGCCTGTGGGCCATAGCATGCCAAATTCTGGTCTTGTAGAAACAGTATCCCACTTCTGGTAGGAAAGGAGAGAAGGCGAGGAAGATGGAGAAAAAGATTATTTATTAAGTACTGACGTTGTCCTCTATCTGAGTTTAAATTCATTTGTTCTTTGCCTGCTTCACATATTAAGTAGTTCTTGAAAATAACATCTCTTAAACACATTAAAAAGGGGCGTGCTTTTTTATTTTGTTTTTAATTGAGTCATGCTGATGGTCATGCATAGCCACATTGGTTTGTGAATTGTTTCTGTCAACTATGTCAGCCACCATTGGATATACTTTCCTTGAGGACTAGCACCTGTTTTATAGCCACTGTATTTATACTGGCTCTCACAGACTTTTTTTTGGAGTGGGTTTACAGTAATTTATTATTGTGTTGAATCAGCAAATTTGAGAGTATTCTATGTGCACGGTACTAAGTATTAAAGCGAGCACAAAATCAAAATATAAAACTTGGCCCATAAACCGTAAACCAATCTCTCTGGAATTTTGAATCCTGGTTTATTGTTTTTAAAACGTATCATAAATGCTCAGCAATTTCAGCCCCAATTTTCTTTGTTTTTACATTATGATCTTCTATTTATTGACTTCTATTCCCCACTGATTTTTTTTCTTCCTCTTCTTCACCAGTCAGGTTGATCTCCTCCTTGTTCCATAATCATACTGTGTATATAACTCTTACAGCAGAGCTGATTGTATTTTCTTCCCCTATTTATGACACGTGCAAGGCGATGTTTTTTCTTCACCTTCTCAGGCAATCTGTATCCACCCTTTAAGGCCAAGCTCAGGTCCTATCTACACTTAAATATATTATATTTTTTCCTTTTAATTCCTCAACGACCTGGCCCATTCTTTGTGCATGTCGTATCCACAATTATAGTTGGAGACAACCTTGAGAGCAGAGATGGTTTAGTCCCCTTAAAATCTACCTAGCATATGGCACATGGTTGAGAATACATAGTCATGCACTACTTAACGATGGGGATACATTCTGAGAAATGCGTCCTTAGGTGATTTTGTCATTGCGCAAATATCATAGAGTGCACTTACACAAACCTTGATGACAGAGTCTGCTACACGCCTAGGCTAAATGGTACATCCTATTGCTCCTAGGCTACAAAATTGTACAACAATTGTTACTGTACTGAATACTATAAGCAATTGAAACATAATGGTAAGTATTTGTGTATCTAAAGAAATCTAAACATAGAAAAAGTACGATAAAAATATAATACAAAATTTTTTTTAAATATTATACATGTATAGGGCAGTTACCATGAATGGAGCTTGCGGGACAGGAAGTTGCTCTGGGTGAGTCAGTGAGTGAGTGGTGAGTGAGTATGAAGGCCAAGGACATCACTGTACACTACTGGAGACTTAGTAAACACTGCACACTTGGGGTACACTAAATTTATTTAAAATTGTTTTTCTTCAGTACAGTACTAGAAGTTTTGCTTATATCAACATCGCTACAAACACACGAGTAATGTGTTAAAAAATTTATTTTATTTTATTTTATTATTTTTAGGGGGGCTTCAAATCAAGTTTAATAAATACAACAGCAAAGGGGTTCAAGGCAGTTATCACTTCACAGTGCGGCCCTTGGTGGGGTGACAGTCGAGTCCAATTCTGCAGATGGGCTCGAGCCAAACTCTCCTGGTGACACCCGGGGGGCTGAGGAGCACTGCTGCCCCGCCTCCCTGGGGGACTCCACTCCAATTTGTAAACAGAAACATAAATAGAACGAGGGAGGCCGGGTAGAAGGACCAGGACCCCAAACCATCTTGTTGGGGGGCTTCGACAGAAAAGCCACCTGCGGGGGAGAAGAGGAAAAAGAAGGTTCAAATAAAAATAGGTGAGGGAAACTCTTAGAAAACCTTAGAAAACAAACCAACATTTTTTATCACTACAGGGAAACCACAGAAGATAGAAAGCTACCAAATTACTAAAATGATCCTCATTCTTGTCTCTTTCTAAAAGTTCAGGAGAACATGTGAAATAAAAATTAGAAATAGAAAGGTATCAACTTTTAAATCCTTCACAAATTATTAAGAGAAAAGGAGAATTAAGAGGCGGAATAAAAATATATCAGTAAAACATACCTATAAAGAAAACCCTAGCCTACTGTTTCAAAATGAGCTAAAAGATATTAAGGAAAATGCTAAAAGCCATGAAAAAACAGTATAAATTAGAAGTAGAAACTTCAGAAATGAAGTGCAAGAACTCAGGAAACAATTTAAAATAAATGAAAATACAATGTGAAAAATGAAGATATAACCAGAAGGAACACAAAAGTGAATAAATATAACAGAAAATACCTGAAGAGAAATAGCAATGTAAATGAAGGAAAATTTTAAAAATCAAAAAGAAGTAAAATAAAGAGATAAAAAGGATTCATCATATAATGACTAAAATTGAAGACGATCCTTGAAAGTAACGGGAATCCCTGAAGTAAACCAGCCAACAAACAGAATAAAGACTAAATTACATGATCCAGAACACTTTTCTTAAAAAATTAAATTACACACTTAAAGAGAATATTGACCAACACCAAAATATATTATAGTAAAATGATTGGATTTTAAAGAAAAAGAAAAAAAAGCAAGTGACTTACTTATAAGGAAAGAAAATTAGATTACATTTAGGTCTTTCTAAAGCTGCCAGACGAGAATGGAGGAACCTATTTAAAATATTCAAGGAAAGAAGGTGTGAGCCAAGGATTTTTTATCCAACAAACTTGCAAGTGAAAAGGGCACCAACTCTTATTTACATACAAAAACTCAGAATATTGGATTTCCATAAGCCTTTTCTTAGGAGTTTACTTAATAGCGAGCTTCAAGCACCAAAATGACTAGAGAAGCATTGACATAATTCTAGTGGTAAGCATTAAATAGTTACTTTTTAGAACTAAGATTAAATGTGTGCTAGAAGGGAGAAAGTACATATGCTCTTTATGTTCTGATGATGCAGATATAAAACAACTATAAAAATGGGAGAAGCAGGAAAGCACATGCTATTTTTTTCCGTCTTTTCGGAAATCATATTGATGATAACATTAAGGTTTCACTGAGAATGTTGTATATAGGATGTGGAGAAAGATGAACGATTTGTTATTCTATTTATTTTGCTCTTATGTCCGTAAGATTCTTGATATGAAAGATAGGACATTCAGATGTATATTTTAGTAAACACTACTCTAATTCAAAGTCAGGAATTTGAGATAAATTTGAATTAAAAGTATCAGTATAAAAACACACACACATTTATACTGATATTTCCAATTCAGATTATCTATATCATCAGTTTATTTTAGATTGTCTATATCATCTATCACCTATCTATCATCTATCTATCAATCAATCATCTTTCTATCATCTACCATTTATCTATCACTAGTGCCCACACCACGGTCTTGAAATACCATTTTTCACTTTAAAAAATAAAACAGGAGCCCTTAGAAAAATGGCTCATTCAAAGTCAAAACAGAAAATTACAAGATGAGCTTAGGACATCTTGTCACACCAGATAGCCAAGAAGCTATCGAAGACTAGTAAGTTATATAAAACTACTGGGGTTATATAAAAAAGATTCAGAAGCTAACTTGAAGAGATTTCAACTAGACATAGATGGGCCAATTTGAAGTTTAGTTTTGATAATAATTGCAATGAAGTGAAATCCTTCAAATATGTTTAAGTTCATTAAGTTCAAAATAATATTAAAAAAACTAGTAGGTCACCTTTGGATGGTGATAGGAAACTAATTCATTATCCTGAAAATAAAAGAAAGAATCAAATATTTATCTGCTTTTCTTACATAAACTGTACCGTGAGGGGTAACCAAAGAAGAGACAAGGGAAAGCATCTCTTTACAAAAGCATGTCAACTAACAATTGAAAAGTAATGCTAGTATTAAAACATCACCACTTTTCAAGCCCTACTAAATAAATAAATCTACGCATTAAGCAGCAAGAGTTGTTAACATTACAGAGAGACAACCAGACATGGATGTGCCTCTTTGATGAATGGAAACAATTCCACCCACGATCTTCCTAAAGGCATCAAAGCCAAATCCAGCTATCTCTGGATCCAGTTCTGAATCCAGCTGCCGATGCGCAGGGAATTCTGAGGACAGAGGAACACGATAAGCTGCACAAGGGGTGAGCCTTTAGCAGCATCCACGCTGTGGGCAACTCTGCAGGTCAAATAGTCAAGGTTCTCCAATAGGCTCATGTAAAGAAAAGTAAGAGATAGAGGGGAGACAAGTAGATTCAAAGAGATCTAACAGCCACGTCAAGTTTAAAAACTGGTAAGACTGTTCATGTCTAGGGATGTACATTTGGCTGATAAAACCATAAAGAAATTCTCTGAAGTGATTACTGTACAAGTCAGAAGACTCTTCTGAGAAGGGCTGGGCTGGGTTCAGATGAGGGACACAGAGGGAAGTCTGGAGTAGCTGGACAAGTTCTATTTTTTGAGCTGGGTGGTGCTTATAGAAAGTTTACCTTACAATAATTCATGAAACTCTGCTTTGTGTGGTTTCTGTGTCAGGTTTTTTTCTTTCTTTCACTTTTTTTGAAATAATATAAGGTTTTAAAAACAAAATGGAATATCCCCAGAAACCCAGAGAGTTTAGAGATCCTTTTGAAAACCTCATAGTTATCTCTAAACACGCACATTTCCTTGATCATCGTGAACATAGCAATGTATAGCCTACACCCACTCAAGCCAATGGCTCTTGCAATGGCAGAAAGAGAATCAGAGC
>NW_006442107.1:7119174-7134979 GCF_000325575.1 Pteropus alecto
GCATGTGCTGGATGAGAGTGATAGGGTAAGGAGGGTGATGGAGGGAGCAATGGAAAGTACATACAACAATTACTGAACTGAGAAATATTCGCTATTTAAGAGAAATATCCTTAAGCATTTTGAGTAAAGATAACAGTAAACTATTAGGCACAAAAAAATCTCTATTAAGATTGTCACAGATTGCAAGGAAATAAATAACATATCTGGTTAGGGATGCAGTGATAACATTCACAAGCACCAGCAGCCCCCATGCATTCTCACTGGTGAAACTTCCCAGGCTCCCCTTTTTTTGGTGACCATGTGCCCACATCACTTCCTTTGGTGCCACTTGATTTCTGCTGCACTTCTTCACTTTCCCTCAGCCTCCCCAAGTCAAAGAGCTCATTTCTGGGTTCGCAAGTCATCATCCTCCCCTTCTTCTTTCTAAGCTCTTAGGACATGAGCATGCTAACAATGGAAAGGTTGGAGGAGTACCAAAGCAGACTATGGTAGAATAGGGAAAAGATGAGACTGGGAGTAAAGACTGAACTTCACCATTAATTAATAAGCCATATCTGAATGGCTAATTCATTCATTGCCCTGTGCTAAGTTTTATCAATTGTAAATTGAGGGACTTGTGCTATAAGCTTTCTAAGTTTCCTTCCAACATATGTATATATTAATTGGAATCAAGAAAAGGAAACACACTACCAAGTGTGACATCATCAAGATTATTGTCCATTATAGAAAAGTGCTTGACTAAGAGTAAAATGTACTGAGTTTTAATCCCAGGTATGCCCTTAATAACCGTGTATTTAAAAAAAAGTGTGGTTTTTTTTGGTCTTGTTGAGTCTGTTTCCTCATGCTAAAATGTGAATAACATTCACATTTCTCATCTGTTTTAAGACTTCAAATATAAATGAAGAGAAAAATTATAGACTAGGAAAAATATATTTAAAAATCTCAAAACTCAACTTTAAAAATTTAATTAGAAAATGAGCAAAATACATGCACAGATATTTCACTGAAGGGAATATACAGATGGCAAGTAAATGCATGAAAAGATGTTCAGCATTATTAGCCATTATACAAATGCAATTTTAAGCCACAATAAGTTATCACTATGAACATATCAGAAGGGCTAAAACAAAAGATAGTGATCACATCAATGCTGGTGAGAGTGCAGAGAAACTGGATCATTCCTACACTACTGGTAGGAATGTAATATCCATTTCGAAAAATAGTTTGTCAGTTCCATTCAAAACTAAAAATGAATTTGCTGTACAACTCAACAATTAGAGTTTCAGGCAATTTTCTCAGAGAAATTAAAATTTGTTTTCACATCGATACTTGTATATGAATGGCCATAGCAATTTTATTTGTAATAGTTTAAAACTGGAAACTACTCAAATGTCCTTAGGTGAATAGTTGAAAAACCCTGGTACACCCATGCCACAGAATATTATTCAGCAATAAAATGAAACACAGTACTGATACACATGACTTGGATGAATCTCAAAGAAATTATACTAAATGAAAAAGAAAGCCAATTTGAAAATGATAGGTATAAGTCAACTACTCTGATACTGGTATATTGGAATTAAGCAACTAAGAAAATGAATGAGCTAGGTTTCTCAATGTTGGATTGGGAAGTTACAGAGAATCAAGAGAAGGAGACTATAATGATGCATGTGGTAATGAATTAGAGATATCAGTATTTTGCTTAATATAGATATAGATGGTTACATATAGAAGTTGTTATACACAAATATATTTCCTTGCTTTTCCGGCTAATAGGGGCAAGAAGTAATAATACACCAACAGCCATGCGCATGCGTAGTGACCAGATCTTGGTTTCCAGTACCATCCTTCAATAAAAAGAACTAGAAATCTTTGGAGAAACGATTGATTTTAGGACTGGCCAGGAAATATCCAAGATGAGCCTGGAGCATCTTATAGAGTCAGAAACTAAGAAAGTGCTACTAAAAACAAAACAAAAACTATACACACACAATGATGGGGTATGTCAAAGGCATACAAGAGTCAATTGAAAGACCTCCCAATGGTTATAACTGTAGTAATTTAAGCAACAAAGTAAATCAAGTAGTATTAGAATATAAACCAAAATGTAAAATCAATATTCATGAGTCTATACCAGTATCAATGAAACATTGAATAAATGGTGATAAAAAACAAATTCTGCATGATTCCACTTACGTAAAGTTTCTAGAGTAGTCAAATTCATAGAAACAGAAAGTAGAATGGTGGCTGTCAAGGGCTGGGGAGAAGAATTAATGGGGAGTTGTTTAATGGGAACAGAGTGTCAGTTTTGCAAGATGAAAATGTTCTAGAGATTAGTGGCACAACAATGTGAATATAGTCAACACTACTGAACTGCGTGCATGAAAATGGTTAAAATGGTAAATTTTATTTTAACTTACTACAATTAAAACATTAAAAAAAAAAACAATTTAAAAAAGACATTATTGAAAAACTTTTAAAATCCAAAGACTGTAGTTAGGGGAATAGTACTGTACCAAAGTTGATTTCTTAGTTTTGGTAAGTAAAGTATGGTTATGTAAGATGTTAACATTAGAGAAACGTGGGTGAAAAATTAAATAGAATTCTTTTGCAACCTTTCCATAGCCTAAAATTATTTCAAATTAAAAGTATATAAAAATGAAAATTATCCTTTGCATAAGAATTTCAAATAAAACTTCCAGTCAAGATGGCAGAGTAGAAAAACTCTGCCTCCTTCCACATCAAACTTATGACTAAACTACAGAACAGCTATAATTGAGACCTGCCTGAAATCTAGCTGAACAGAAGTCCTACAACTAAGGAAATACGGAAGAAGCCACGTAGAGACTGGTAAGAAGAGCAGAGAAACAGATTGAGCTGGTCCCACACTCACGTGTGTTGGTTAAAAATCAAGAGGGCAATCTTGGCTGCAGAGATGCCCCATGATGAGCAACAGTCCTAGCCCCACACCAGACTCCCCAGCCCAGGGTTCCAGTGTTGGAAGAGAAGTCTTCACAACTTCTGGCTGTGAAAACCAGTAGACATTGTGGCTGAGCGAGATAAAGGGCAGCTGGCATCCCAGGTGTTCCTCTTAAAGGGCCCACTCAGAAACTTACTTGCTGATGAAATCGCTCGCTCTGAGTTCCAGCGCTGGGGCAGCAGCTTGAAAGGAGCCAGGCACATACGAGGAGAAACTGAATTGTCTAGTTTCAGGGTGAGGGCCAGAAGGGCAGCTTTCTCGCAGACAAAAATGCTGGCAGAAGCCATTGTTCCTTCGTTCAGCTCTCCTCTGACACAGAGCGAAGACCTACATGCCTGCGTCTCCATCACCTGGCTAACACCATTAGCCCCGCCCACCTTGCAGGCCCACCCAGCCATTTCCTGTGGCTTTTCCACACAAATGGCCTGTCCTGGCTCATGCTATTAACTTTCTTAAAATCTCTCAAAGTTTCATAAACACCAAGCAAGCAGCATCTGGCTTCAGTATGCCCCATATCTCTTGCTAAGCAGCCCCAAGCTCTGCGTGAACAGCAGCCAGCCTCGGTTCACAGCTTAGCCTCTCCCAGGCACCTCTAAGCCCAGCACAAGTGGCAACCACCTGTAGATCACTTTGTAGTTCATACCAAGTGGCCCTAGGCAAAGGCACAGGCAATGGCTGAGCTTGGCCTGCAATAGAGCCAAGAGGCCCCAGAACCAACACACTCAGTGGCCAGCTTCAGACCAAACCAGACCACCACACAACCCCCTCCACTAATGACGCAGCCAAAGGGCAGACGGAGCAGGCACCAGAACCCTGCTAAAGTGAATCCTGCTGCATAGGGTCAGCTCCTGCACAATAGCTCCTCCACTGTAGTCATGCCAGTCTTCACAACCTATCAGCCTGAAGGTCACTGATATGCAAACGACAACTAAAGCTCAACTACAACAGGAGGGTACACACAACCCACACAAAGGACACACCTGGAGCACCTGGTTCAGGTAAACAGGGAGATTGTGCCACTAGGCCCCATAAGACACCTACCACATGAAGCCACTCTACTAAGATGGGAAGACACAGCAGCTCTATATAGAAACAAATCCAAGGAGACAGCTGAAATGAGGAGACAAAGAAACGTGTCCCAAATGAAAGAACAGAACAAAGCTCCAGACAAAGAACTAAATAAAATGGAGACAAATAATTTACCAGATGCAGAGTTCAAAACACTGGCATAAGGATGCTCAACGGTGTCAGTGAGAACTTCAACAAAGAGATAGGAAACATAGAAATGGAGATAGTAAACATAAAAAAGAACCAGTCAGAAATGAAGACTACAATAACTGAAATGAAGAATACATTAGAGGGAATCAACAGTAGAGTAGATGAAGTGAAGGATCGAATCAGTGATTTGGAAGTTAAGGCAGCAGAAAACACCCAGACAGAACAGCAACAAGAAAAAAAATCCAAAAATATGAGGATAGTTTAAAGGGCCTCTGGGATAACATCAGGCTTATCAACATTTGCGTCATAAGGGTACCAGAAGGAGAAGGGAGCAAGCAAGGAATTGCAAACCTTGAAGAAATAATGACAGAAAGCAAGGAATTAAAAATCTTGAAGAAATAATGACAGAAAACTTCTTTAACCAGGTGAAGGAAATAGACATACAAGCTCAGGAAGCACAGTCCCAAACAAGATGAACCCAAAGAGGCCCACACCAAGACACATTGTAATTAAAATGCCAAAGATTAAAGACAAAGAAAGAATCTCAAAAGCAGCAAGAGAAAAGCAGGTAGTTACCTACAAGAGAGCTCCCATAAAGCTGTCAGTTGATTTCTCAAAAGACATTTTGCAGGCCAGAAGGGATTGGCAGGAAATATTCCAAGTAATGAAAAGCTAGGATCTACAACCAAGATTACTCTACCTAGCAAAGCTATCATTTAGAATTGAAGGACAGATAAAGAGCTTCCCAGAAAAGAAAAAGCTAAAAGAGTTCAACACCACCAAATCAGCATTACTAGAAATGTTAAAGGGACATCAAGAAGGAAGTAGAAAAAGATTTTAAAAAATTGAATAATAAAATCCCCATAAGTGCATATCTATCAATAATTACTTTAAATTTAAATGGATTAAATGTTCCAATCAAACGATAGGGTGGCCAAATGGATAAGAAAACAAGACCCTTAAATGTGCTGCCTATAAGAGACTCACTTCTGACAATACACACACACAGACAAATGATGGAAAAAGATATTTTATAAGAATGGAAATAAACAAACAAAAAGTCAGGGATAGCAATACTCAAACCAGACAAAATAGATTTTAAAACAAAGGCTATAACAAGAGATAAAGATGGTCCCAGTAATCCTACTTCTGGGTATTTACTTGAAGAATCCCAAAACACCATTTCAAAGGTATATGTACATTCATATGTTCATTGCAGCATTATTTACAATAACTAAGATATGGAGGCAACCTGGGTGTTCATCAACAAAAAGAATGAAATCTTGTCATCTGCAACAATATGGATGGACCTAGAGGGCACTGTGCTGAGTGGAGTAAGTCAGACAGAGAAAGACAAATGCCATATGATTTCAGATATACATGGAATCTAAAGAACAAAATAAATGAACAAAAAAACCAATAATAATCTCAGATACAAAAAACATTTTGATGGTTGCCAGATGGAAGGGAGGTTGGGGAGTGGGTGAAAAAGAGGAAAGGATTAAGTACAAATTGGTAGTTATAAAATAGTTATTGGGATATAAAGTATAGCATAAGGAATATATCAATAATATTGTAATAGCTGTCTGATGGGTACTAGATTAGTCACATAAATGTCTAATCACTATATTTTACACCTAAAACTAATATAACATTGTATGTCAACTATAATTGAAAAATAAAAAAATATTAGAAAAATTTTAAAATAATTTACGTAGATACTCAGCCTTCAAGGAGATGGAACACCACTCTCCACTTCCTAAGTGTGGATTCTGTGTAGTGACTTCCTTCCAAGGCATGAAGTATGGCAGGGGTGACTGTGGTGAAGTAACTTTACAGCAGAGAAACAGGACACACCCTTCCTTAGCTGAGTGATCAACAGCACTAAGTCATGCTGATGGGGTGTACACTTTACCTCTATGATCATCTTCTCAAGAACGTATAGAAAAACATCAGGCAGAAACACCTGAGGTAGACATTCTACAGAATACCTGATAACTTCAAAATTGACAAGGTCATTGCAAACAACAGAAGTCTAAGAAACTGTCACAGCCAAGAGGAGCATAAGGAGACATGATGACTAAATGTAATGTGGTATCTTGGATGGGTTCCTGGAAGAGGAAAAAGGACATTAGCTAAAAACTTAGGACAGCTGTATAAAGTGGAGACTTCAGTTAACAATAATACTGTTTTATTAATTATCATAAAGGTACTAATGTAAGATATTAATAATAAGGGAAACTGGGTGTGCTGCAGGGTTCATGGGAATTCTCTGTACTATTTTCACAACTCTCTGTAAATCTAAAAGTGTTCTAAAAATAGACTTTAAAAAGGCTACATATTACACAATTTTATTATGTAATAATCTTGAAATAAGAAAATTGTAGAGTTGGAGCCCATATTAGTGGTTGCTCGGGGTTAGGGATGGTGAGGGAGACAGGGTGGTTAGCGAGAGGAGAATCTTTGCGGTGATAGTACAATTCAGTACCTTTATTGTGGTGGTGGTTACGCAAGGCTATATATGTGACAAAATTGCATAGATCTACACACATACACATACACGTGAGCTCATGTATAAGTGGGAAAGTCTGAATAATCCTTACAGATTGTGCTAATGTCAATTTCTTGGTTTTGATATTTTACCGTGGTTGTATGGGATGTCGACATGGGGTGGGGAGAGGCAGTCAGGAGAGGGTTACATCGGACTTCCTTGTATATTCCTTAACATCCTCCCATGAATCTATAATTATGTCAAAATAAAAGTTTTTGCAACTTTTCTGTAAGCCTAAAATAATTTCAAAATAAAAAGTATTTAAAAAGTTAAAAAAGAAAACAAACAAAAAACCTCCTCCTATGCATAAGAATCTCAAATAATTTATGTAAATACTCAGCCTTCAAGTAGGTAGAACAATTATAAGAATTGGCTCATATGATTATGGAGGCTGTGAAGTCCCAGGATCTGCCTTCTGCAAAGCGGAAGCCCAGGAAAGCTGGATGTGTAAGTAGTTCAAGTTCGAAGTTCTGAGAAGCCAATCGTGTAAATCTAGTCTGGGGAGCAGATCATGTAAATCTAGTCAGATGAGATAAGATGTTCCAGCTTGGCAGTGAAGCAGGAATAAAGAGGCATATTCTTCCTCTGTCGCTTGTTCTGTTTGGGCAATTAAGGCACTGGATGATGCCCACATATTTTGGAGAAAGCCACCTATTAAGTCCATGTATTCAAATGCTAATCTCATCTAGAAGCACCCTCACACACACACCCAGAAATAATATTTAATCTGGGCATCCTATGGCCAGATTATTTTATGTGTTGAATTGACACATAAAATTAACCATAACACCTGGTTTCATTGTTTTCTTCCAATCGTTTAGTTCAGGAATGGATTCGGGGTTCTAGGGTATAGAGTAGAGTACTGTTGACTAAAGTGGGGGAAATCTTGGGAGTCTGTTTTTGGAGGTCTCAGGGCAAGGGGAGCATGGACAGTCTGAGTGACAAAAGAGAGTAGAGATCATCTCTATCTTCTGGAGAGACACAGTAGTTCTTAAGACTTTTCTTAAGGCTTTGTTCTCACAAAATCGCTTTTGTGAGAAGGAGGGAAAGATTTCTATTTGGGGCACGTGCCATACCAAGGACGCACAGCTTGACAAGGAAAGCGTAGACTGGATTTCGGCTCCCACTCTCTTTCTCAGCCAGGTCCTCTTGTGCCGGGAAAAACCTGAGCATCCTTACATGGCAGCCCTGAGTTATACTCTGTCACATGTGGAATTCCTGGGGGCATTTACCAAATGAGTGGTTTGAGAGATGTTTGTGGGTTATGGTCATGAAGACTTCCTGGATGAAATGGGATTTGAATTGAACCTTAAAAGAATTAGAATTTGGATAGGCAGAGAATGGAAGGCAGACGTTCATGATCTGGATTTGCCTGAATAAAGTTCAATGCGGCCTTTTTCCTGCTCATCCTTACGTTTTTGGTACTTGGCAATGTGCAGATAGTGAAGGAAAGAAGGAAGGAAGCAAGGAAGGAAGGAAGGAAAAAAGAAAGACAGGGAGGGAGGGAAGGAGGGAGAGGAGGGAAGAATGGAAGGAAGGAGGGAAGGAAAAAAGACTTGATTATATGTGTCCTCATGATTCTCTTGTTTTAACTTCTTCCACACCTTCACATCTATCAAATATACTAGGATAGGATAGAGTATGCTGAAGTAACAACTCCAAAATGTTACTGGTTATACACAATGGTGAGGGATAAAGTTGGAAACTAAAGGCAGGGCCTGTTTAGAATATACAAAAACGACAAATTGGAGACTTAGGCCTGGAAGGAAGTCACTGCAGATATCATTGAGAGTTTAACCTCCCATTTTAGAGTAATCAAGGGAGACTCAAAGAAGTTTTGCTCCTGGACATAGAATTCTTTAGTGATTAAACAGGAATACATTTTAGGTCTCTTGACTCTTATTCCAGTGCTCTGTCCACTATAAAGAGAATTGTTTTAAAATATCAAGCTTAATAAGAGAGAATATGTGTGGTTTTTAAATCTTCTGAAGGTTTAATAGTTTTCATTTGTTACTTCCCAATTTTAGCATATGTAAACTCGAATAGCACCTGGGGAACAGTTTTTCCTTTGATTAATCCTGGAAACAAAAGCCCTCGTGGCACTTTACGTAAGTTTATTGCCACAGCTTTATAACAATTAAAAACCTGGATATTGGCATTCCCCATAAAAGTGAAAAGCATTACTAGTCACAAACAGTGGAAATGCACACGCTTTTTGCCATCTTCCTGATCCCTTTCACAGCCATTCATTAGCTCGTCTGACCCATAGAGACTTTTCTAACCTTGACCACATCCTTTAGCGTTTCACATCCCATTGTCCTCACTCGCCATCACATTCGTGACAGGTTAAATTTTTTGAAGAGGTGACTGACTTCCCATATGCCCACTCTTCCCCTGGTCTCCTCCCCTCCATAGCGGCCGCCAGGCTGGTTTGTGCTCAGCCCCTCAGGGCATGAAAGCAGAGGGATAAACATTAAAAAGACGTTTTTTTAATGGCTCTTCAGTTTCAAATGCTTAGAAACTAGGGAAATAAAAAGGACTTGGGCACAGAGAAGCAATTCAGAAGGAAGCCGGAGCAAGGCTGTCGAAATGACCCCTCCTTCCTTCCCCTCCAGGTTTGGAAAGGAGTCTCTAGATCTGAAACTAAGATTCTGCTATGCTGGTGAAATGGGATCTTAAAAATTAATAAAAGCGAGCTGCAGAGAAATTTAAAAATATATATTCTTTCCACCTGTCTATTTGTAGACTGAGATTCATACCAGCCACATGTGTGAACACATCAGACTTCCCCGAGAATCTTTGTCAGCACATCGCGGCTCCGTGGACTGATTTAAAAACCATGAAAGTTGAACCAGTGCATTTCAAGGCAATAGCTTTGTCCCTGTGTGAGAAGCTGGTGGAAAGAGATTAGGGGCATATCGGAAGTCTTTGCCGATTTCTGAAATACCAACGGTCTAATGAACCTGAGTTAGAACGAGGATGATATAACGCTTTAAATTTTCCTGGTTCAGTGCAAGATAGTTGGTAGAGGGAAAAGAGGCAAATTCTACGTTGTCAGAGGTTGCTGACTAAATTCTCTGAGTCTCAGGAGGCTACCTAAAGCACAAGTGCTCCGACCATCCCTAGGCTGCCTTAATAATCTACCCTTGAAGACTTCCCCTCTTTCCAGCCGACTTCCACTATTCCACTGTGGGTGCTGCAAATACCGAAAATTATAATAAAGGTCGCGGTGAACGAGATTGATGGTTAGGGATGCGGAGGTGCTCAGAACATTTCCTACTTACCTTGTTGGCTTTTGGAAGAGGCATATCAAGATGAAGAAAGTATGCAAGAGTTAACATAAATATATGCATGTTTACAGATTCTCAACTGAGAATATGCAAGTTACATTTTAAAAAGGGCTTCTGAAATCCACTTACGAACATAAACTAAAAATTGAAACAGAAAGAGTAAAAAAGATGCCAGTCTGGGGGCTCTATCTTCCTTCTGAGACCCAGCCCTCTTACCACTTGCTACATTCTGCTTAGAACTGCTAGTTCATTCCTCACATGCCAGCCCTGTAAGTTCCTTCGGAGCAAGGACTGTGTATTCATTCTTGCATCGCCCTTAGGGCTTGCCAAGACTGGTCAGTTTGGGGTAGGCCATCAGGCACTTTCTGTGGTTGATTAAATAGCCTTTCCTATCACGCCAGTCAAACGTGAAGTCCATCCAGGGAGCCATTCTTCAGAAACCTGACATCACGGACGTGAGTGAGAAAGCTTAATCCTCATCCACAATGTTCTTCTAAAAATTTAGGATAGGATGGGTCTCCAACATCTCACAAGTACATTTTGATTGCTTTCAGCAGAGGTCTGACTGGTTCTTTGAATCAACCTTGGCTTTATGTCCAGGTGTGATATATTCTGAACAATAACCCAGTAAATCAGACTCAAATCTTGCTCACAATGTACTTCCCAGATTCATACAAAAAGGCAAAAGTTTGGTTACAATTTTCTCAATGATTCTATATCCAGTTGGTGTGAGCGAAGACCCTCAAATACTATTAAACTCCTTAGTGATGTGAACCAGATGGAAAATAAAACAAAAGAATTCACAACTCATGTTAGACTGAATTGAATGTCTTTAATTTCACACAATGAATAACATATGAATAGGATTAACTTTTTTTTTTTTAATAGTTAAGTGCTCTATACTGTGCTAACCTGATCTGGTAGCGAAAAAGACTGAGCTTTCTTTTAGAAAAAATGTTTAAAACCCAACATCTAAGACCATGGAGGAGCATGACAGTAAAGCATGCCAGATGTATCTACGCCTCAAATAACAGCAAGTCCATGTTCATTTTAAATGTACAAAAATGCTTTATGAATAAAAACTGTTACAAAAAGAACATTTCAAACAATGTACAATTTTTCTTGCCTCTATATTCAATAAAATACAAATACATTTTTTGTTCTAAAATATGTTTACATACAATCAAAGTAGAACATGCAAATTACACTTTAAAAAAGGCTTTTAAAAACCACTTATGAATACAAACTAAAAATTAGCCAGCACGACTTGTAAGACAATCTTGTGCCCCATTTTTTTCTTTTGAAATATATATATACATATTTAACACATCATGTGCATTTATTATTTAAGAAATAGACTTTTTAAAAAAGGAAGAAAAAGAAAGACACCAACCTAGGTTGGAACTGCCCTTTTGTGTTGACCAGTGGCAGCTCTTTTCAATTTCCCCCCTTTTAGTGTTTATTATACCTGGGCAAGTGGGCAATAGATATCCAGGAAGTTTCTTCCTTGGTTGATATGTGCTTCTAAGACTGTTCCCCAAGTGACTGAGCCCAACGAGGAAGGCAGACTCATCAGAGGAGTGAACTCTCCAAGAAACAAGAGGCAGGGGGAGCCTTGTATTGTGGAAAGAAACTTTAAAAAACACCAAGAAAATGCTACGGTATATTACAGTTCGAGTTTCTAGGCACTGTGATGACATTATCTGTAAGCTCTGGCATTTGGACCATTGTGATACTATAGGGTAGTGTTGAGAATAATGTCTATATTTATCTACTTGTATATAATGAAGACTGGAAATCCTGCAATGTAACACTTAAATGGCTTTTGAGGCATTTCGGCTTCTGCCACCCCCTCTCTCTCCATGCTACAGTTGGCATTTAAAGGCTTTGGAAATATATGTATAGACTTTAGACAGTTCCCAGGTAAATCTTCCTAGTGGTAGGGAAAAAATATTCTCCAAAAGCTCATTACTTGAATATCGTTGGTTAATAAGCTGTAAGAGCGGAATTTTCTACTTAAGTCCTAAAACCAAATCCTCTATGATCTGCATGTAGTACATCACCTTATACTGTAATTCTGTCACCACTTGCTTATCATATTTATAGACCCAGCGATGTGCAGAACACAAATTCCGACTGCCGTTGAAGATGGGCTCCCACTCCAGACAGCAGCCAAGTTAACATGCTAATCTTCTGTCAGCCTTTAGTCACCTACTCTGGGCTGTCAGTGGCTGTTGAGTCCTGGTCCTGCCAAGTGACAAACCAGCCCCTGACACGCTCTCCTTTCCTTCGACCTGCCATCCATGGGTTGTAGCCAGAGCCATGCCATCAGAAAAAGTTAAACTTCTGTTCCTCTCATTTGAGACAAAGGGGTTGGAAAGCAAGTGGCTCCCCGGCCACTTCGGATTGTTGATCAGAGACCCATCGTCACCTTCAAGGAGGTTTTGTATCTCGACTTCATCCTTTGTTCACCCCTAATCGGACTCCCTGTATTCTAAGTGGGTTCACTCCTGCTTGCTAAAGGCAAGTATTCCAGAAAAGAAAGAAAAAACTAAGAGATTTCTCTTATTATGAATTACTTTGTGGAGCTGTTTATGGAGTCTCATGCATGACATCTTCTCTAAATAAAAATGCAGCCACAGAAGGTAGTAGTGTTGGGTGGCTAAAGACCTCCACAATCTGGGTCATGGGATCTGGGTTCTCCAACCAACCAACCAACCAACCAACCAACCAAGAAGTGAAACTAGACTGGCCCAGTATTGAGCCAGGACAAGAGAGGAGAGGCTAATGGAAAGAGGATGGTTAGAACATAAGGAAATGGTTGTACCAATGAGATGAGTTATGTTAATGGAAAGCAAAGGAAAAAAATGTGTGATGCCGAGGGAGGAGCTGGGTGGTGGAGAGAGGAAGCTGTGCAGGTGACTGGACCTCGAAACAGCAGTTAAGTTTGTCTCAGGGTTGGTCCTCTGCAGTTTTCCAATCTATTTTTAGGGTCATAAATGCAGAGGATTTGCATTTCACTGACATGACAATTGAAGAACTGAATATATGTGTAAGTTGCAACTCTGCCATATATCTCAGGAATACCTTTCACTGGTCTGAAAAATCCAAAGTTATCTGAAATTTCTTACCTACTAGAGGTTAATGCCAATTAAGCTTCGGGTCCTTCTAAGAAGCTTAGAGTGCCAGCTCATTCTCCTCTGCAGGGAGATTTAGTCTGCTCAAAGACCTGGCTGGGGAAACAGTACAAGGAGAAAGGCAAAAGAAAGAATGAAGAAAATTATTTTCAAAATCCAACAAGGATTTTTACGGCTTAAAATTTATGGCTTAATTGGAATGAAAATGGTTGCCTTTTCATAGCGATGGTGGGGTGAGCAGGGCTAATTTAAAACTTCCTCTCCGGTGACTTTGCAACCACTCAGACATGGCTTGGGAATGACAAATTGAAAGAGGCTGGTTTGATTTTGCTGTTCAACTTGTGTGAAATGCCATAGGCCAACCTAGGTCACAAACTGAGTATCTATGATACAAGCTTTAAAGCACAGGAGAATGCATTCCTTTAAACTTACATATTGCTAGGATTAAATGCCACTGACCTAGTGGGCAGCAAATGATGTGAAGTCCATGGTGACAGTGCAGAACAGGATGACTCGTGGGTAATTTCAACCCACTGTTGGTGCCATGACAGAGCAGTGACGTTTTCAAGCATATTAACTTGGAATTTTAAAATTTACTCCCATAGATACCCCATTCTTTATTCTCTTATGTTCCTGATAAAAATCCATCTCTCTCTTAAAGAAATAATGTTGTGTTCTGAAGAAATAATACAATTTCCAGCCAGTCCCAACTTCCTGTAAAAAAACAATTTAGAGGTAAACCGGATATTTTAATTCCTATTAGAAAATGTAATTCTGTCTCTCAGTGTCTCTCTTATTATAATCTACCATGCCAGGTGTTTGATGTCTTGGGGAAAGTAAGGGGAGGAGTGACGGAGGAAATCGAAAATACTTATTTGAAATTTCCACATCCGACTTTTAGAAAATACCTACGGCAATGGAACTTCATATTCATTCTGAGTCTTCTTAACATGTTCTACTTGAGTTGTGGAAATGGATAATAGAGATGGAATATCTGTCCACACTAAACCAACGGCTAGAATACAACTTGGATGAGAAATGTACAGTTGAAATTGACCATTTAAAAGACGATTTGTCACACACAGTTTGCATCCATGCAGACTGATAGATTTATAATTACATTATGTACAAAAATGTTTTAGTTTATTAAGGCAACCACAATTTGGATACTTTGTCCAAGGTGGCTTGATACAATTGGAGTGGTGATACCCTTGGAGCATTTTCATTTTTTTTTTCAGATAAGAACACTTACTCCCATTTGCTTTTCAGAAATAATTATCAAGAGATAATGGACTTCTTCTTTATTGTTTCCTTTTTCCCCCCATGACCTATGATAGTTATTTGTATGAAAAAAATCACATACCAAGGCATTGCTAGACACTCATCTTTCTGATGGGTCTGGGGTTTCAGTTTTTGGTGATTTGTCGGTTATTTCATTTGCTGTGGGGTATTAAAACCATTTTATTCTGCCTATTCTCTGATGATATGTTTTAAGTATAAAAATAACCTGGTTGAAACCTGGGTCAACATATCCTCAGCTGCTCTAAATCACTCATTAAAAAAAGGCTCTATCAATGCTGAGTATTTGTTTCACAATGACTGGGATTCAAAGCCAAGGTCCTTGCGACAGCATGCCAAGGGTGAACTTTAAAACACAGTTAAGGTTTACATTACTTAGGTGTGTACCAAGGAAAAGAAGGCAGCAAGCAAGTAAATTAATGAAAGGTATATGGAAGTACATAATGGGCAAAGGAAAAGTAGGAACAGACAATGCTAAATATCAGTGTTTGTGTGATAGAGGAGGCATACAGAAGAACATGAATGCAAGCCTACGGTTGCCTATCACTAGAATTCCACCTTCTGATGACATGAGTCCATCTGAGGAACTGTATCATTAATGGAAAGATTCAGGTCACCCGAAGATGATGTTGGTGCCCAAAGCCCAGCCAAGCTTGAAAAACCAAAAGAAATAAAAACCAATTAAATGTAAGTGGGTTACAACAAAGCCAGTTGAGAAATTTGCAGCTTTTCTCCCCTTGGAATGTTTCCCAATTGAGGGTATTTCCCTTTTAATTTCCCTGGCCAGCAAATGCAATGGAATCAAGGGTGCGCCTTGGATGCAGGAGGTCAGGTGGCTGTCGGAGCACCACCGGCTTTCTCCTCCTGGATGGGTCTTCTCGCTGGCTTGCAAAGGCTCTAGCCATACTGGAGTGCCACTTGGTTAGGAACTGCTGAAAAGCACAAACAAGCTTCTTTTGAAGGCGTCCTCCCTGCTTTGCTTTCCCAAGAGCTACTGATGGCTCAACCCCGTCATCTGGCCCGATTCTGCCTGCCCAGCTTCTGGAGAGAAGGACAACGGTGTCCCTGCAGAGGGGGATTCCGCTCCCACCCCGGCTCACTGCACTTCCAATGCTTCAGTTCCCCCAGCCCCAGGTTCAGACGCCCAGACCCACCCTAGGGAAGGACATCGCTCTCACTCCCTCTGGATTTCCTCTGCCTTTTGGCCTTCACCTCCTCTTCCTGGGGAAGGGGCTGCTGCTGGGGAGGCTGCTGCGGGGACTGGGTGGGAGGCTGAGGTTTGTGTTTCCTCTTCCCGCCTCCTCGGGAGGTCTTGGGCAGAGGCGGGGGT
>NW_006442107.1:7135030-7163898 GCF_000325575.1 Pteropus alecto
CGGGGGTGGAAGGGGAGGGGGCGGTGGCGGGGGCAAGGGCGGCGCCTCCCGGGCCATGTGGATGACCGCTTCGATGGTGGCCATGATCGTGTCTTGGCTGGCGGTGGGTTCCAGCACGAGCGGGCTCAGGCTGGGCTTCTGACCCCTTTTGCTGGGCAGATCGATGCATTTTTCCAGCACCGGCATTTGGTCTCTGGAGTCCTCATCGAACTGGGTAGGCTGCTTTCGAGGACGCCCCCTCCTCTTCTTGACGAAGTTGTTGCCTGTCTTTGATTGTCTCTGTAGCCGCTTGGCCTTCAAGATCTTGTTCACGTGGTCCAGATTCTTCTTGGTAGACAGAATCTTGGTGTAGTTGCACATCTTCCGCACCTCGCACTGGATGGCTTCAATTTCCCGCCTCTTGAAGCGTTTCTTCAGGGAGGTGCTGGCTGCAGGAGAGGGAAGAGAGAAGAAACTGAGCACAGGATGCCAGTTGCTTTAAACCCAGCCTTTTCAGCGACAACTGGCATTATAGTTGGCTATGAAGATTATGAAGAGCTAATGATATGGATATGATGTAGTACCCAATATTTTTTTTCTTTACTAGTATTAAAAGTAAAAATAGACATCAGTTAACTATCCGATGTATACAATGCATTTCTATTTATATTATTTTAATCTTTATAACAATCACATGAAATACTCTTGTTCTCATTTTTAAGATTTGGAAACTGAGGTCCACACCAAGTGAGGAAATCTACCTCGGGAGTCAATGTCGGAATCATAATATAAGTTTCCTTATTATAGCTTTTATTTTTTACAGACTTTTGACATTTGATATGATTCAATTTAGCATTTAGGTTATACTTTCCCCTTTTTAGAAAACGTTGAATGAATAGAATGAGAAGCAGCCTTCCATATCAAGCCATCTGGATCATTCACACGTACCGTCAACCTCCAAAAAGAGATGCCTTGACCTGAACTGGAATATGTAACGGAACCTATTTTCTTTCTAACTCTCCTCCTGACAGAAGGGAGGATTATTTTCTGGGACACTCTATTTGGGATGACACCATCTCTTTTCCCCTGTAATGTTCTGGACTTGTCAAGTTGCCTGATGATGTCCATTTGACAAGTCCTTAACTAGCTCATCCTCTGGGAACCTGAAGGGAAATACCAGCCAGGTATTTCTGAAGCATTTGTACTCATGCTACTGGGCTATTGTTTGGAAAGAGCTCTTTTCATGTCCTAGTGGCCAGCTGCTCCTCTAGTTTATGAGCCAAACCTCTAGCCTCAGGAAGTCCTGTACTGCCGCCACTACTGCTTCATTCTGAAGTTCAGACAGCGTGAAGTGTGAATGACTTCAATGTGTAACAGACTTTCCCTCCTTTAGGTTGTTCTTGCTCCTTGTGTTGTTCACGAGAAGGCACTCGTGTCTATTCATGTGTATACACACACACACATGGGCACTCGCAATACGCTGCTGTCCCATCTTCACACTGGCTATTCCCTCTGGCCATTTATAAACTTAAGAAGTGTGTCCTCACCTAGTTCTTTGCTGCTCTAATTTCTCCTAAATGCTCAATCCCGAAGAAGCCCAGACATAGGGTAGAAGAGTTGACCCTACTAAATGCCTCCAGCCTATAAGGAAATGTGTTTCATTTCAGCATCACCGTTTATTGTGTTATCCCAAATTGTTTCAACTATTAGTTGAACACTGTAAGGGAGATGGAAAATTGCTGAAAACACGGATACCACTCTCACTTATTCTTGGGTCCTCCCACTTTGTTCTTTCCTCTGCTTTACGCCATTTCTCTCTCATGCTGTGCCCAACACAGATCTGCAGGAGGGTTTTATTTGAAGTTATTTACACCACTAGTTTCGTGCAGTGAGAATCTTTGAGTTCCACAGGACAGGTCAAATTGTTACTGCTTTTGGCCAAAGGTCAAAGCAAGACTTTCTAAGCAATGCATAACTAGGAAACAATCTTTCAAATAAGTTATCAAAGATCAAAATAGAACAAAATCAGAGTGAGTTTCTGACTGCAAAATTCTTGTAGTTAGTGTTGTAAAAGGAAAAGGTTGCTCGATTATAAGCTTTCGAAAGCAGAGACCAACTTTTACTGGTCTTTATGTCCTTCATGGGGCACAGCATGGTGCCTCCTGCATGGAAAGGATTTCAAAATTGTTCTGGACTGGCAATTTACACTAATCATTCATGCCTTATAGTCATATTCTTTTCTAAACGAGTTCTAGTTTAGATTTTTAAAATAACCACTTTCAATATAGTGACAGTAAGAACATGTCAGAGCCAAATAATTTATCTTGTCTGCATAGTTTATGAGTAAATAGAAACTAGTCAAAAATACTCCACAAAAGTTCTGCATTATTCCAAATACAGATTCCATGTGCATTTTACACTATCTACAGTTTATACCATCCGTAGAGGAATAAAATGCAATGTGATATATAATAGAGCATGCATCTAAAAAGTAAATAATTTTGAGTAATTAGTTCACAATATTTGACTAAGTAAAGCTTGATTGGAAAAATCTGTGAGCTGGAGGTCAATTGGGGCAATGATAACCAGTGGATTGTCTCCGTCAGTGTATTCTTTTTAGTGTGAAATGCCAAAAACAAACCAAAAAAGGAACCTCACAGATAATATTATATTCAATAATTTTTATATTGCATATTTTTTATTAAGCTCTTGTACTGAAAAATGATTATGAAACAAAAATTAATTCTGAGTAGCACAAAGCTACCAAACTACTACAAATATCACAATCGACTCCTGTACACCCTCCATTCATATTTAATAAATGTTAACTTTGTGCCAGTAGAGAAAGAACATGTTATAGATTCGGCTACATCAGTGCTTCCCTCTCAATTCTACCTCCTTCTCTTTCCATGCTTGTATTCGTACTTTTGCTACATATACATGAAACGCCATCATAAAAATTAAATGTCTGAAACCACCTGATGTTGGTAATGCTGTAAGGAAGTGGGAACGCTTGCACACCGTTGGTAGGAATGTAAACTGGTATAATCATTTTGGACAGTGACAAGGGCAATAACTACTAGAGGTGGAAACAGGCAGGCTCAATAACGCCCCAGTGATTCCACGTCCAGGTGGTCTCCTTTACGCATTTGTCACAGGAAGCCAAAAATGTACATGGAGGTTCCTTGAAGCTCTGAAGACTCTAAACAATCTAAATATTAATGCAAAGGATAATCAATCAACTGTGATACATTCAAACAATGGAATATTACACATACGTTAAGAGGAATAAATTAGGAATAAATATATTAACAGGTTTAAATCTAAAAAAAAAAAAGGTTGAATAAAAAAGTAAATAACAAAAGTGTTTTTAGTAAGCCATTTATGCAAATTTAAAAACACAGAGATGCCTTAAATTTTTATTTTATTTTCGATGTCCAAATGTGGAGGTTTAAAGTGTCTACATGCTAAACATCAATTGTGAGCCAAAGACTTGGTGGATGAGACTTCAGTCTCTCTTTGCTCCAATCTACCCTGTGGGACCTTATCAAGCCTCCAGAGTAACGTCGTCCAATAGAATTTTCTGCAGTGGTTGAAATGTTCTTTATCTGTGCTGTCCTACATGGCAGCTACTAGATACATGAGGCCACTGAGCACTTGAAATGTGGCTAGTGTGCCTGAAAAAAAAAATGAAATTTTAATTTAATTTTAATAGCTACATGCGGCTAATAACTACCATAGTGGGCAGTGTAGCTCTAGACCTAACCACCCTGAAATACGGAGAACACATTGGATTCATTCAGTAAAACCCAGATTGTGGGAAACTTTGGGCAAACAACCTGGTGCCTTAACAAGTAAGATGCAAAAAGAGACAGAAAATGGAAAAGGGTGGAAGTGTAAACTAAAAGAAGCTTGAGATTAAATGATTATATTTGGATGCCAACTTAAACAAATTGTCCATAGAGATCACAGATCATGAATTCATGAACATCTGTGTACTATCTGGGCATTTCATGATGTTATATAATTACTGTTAATTATTTTAGGTGTCATAATTGCATTGGGATCATGCTTTCTTTTTTTTTTCTTTTTAAAGTACCTATCTTTTAGAAGTAAACACTAAAATATTTATAGATTAAATCATATGATATTATCCGGATGGCTTCGAAATAATAAGAAAGAGCAGAGGTAAGTGGAAGTTTTGATGAAACAAGATTGACCGTTATCCCTGTATGCAAACAGCAGAGTACAGGGCAGCGAGAAAGCCTTTGTGCAGGTGCAGCTGGAAACCAGGTTGGACTATGATGAACCGCTTAGCCTCTCTGGGTCTCTTCTTCTTCATCTCTTACATTGGATGTTTAGACTAGATGCTCTCAAAGTTCCCTTCTAGATTTAAAAATTGTTATAATTCTTTCCTATACTCATTATCAATTGCCTTGCCAAATGTGAGGTGGTTTTCTATAACATTTATTTCATCTAATAATTTTGAAATCCTAATGTCAGAGAGGACTCTGGACTTGGCAGGGTTCGATATTCACAAATCTTTCTCCATATTGCTTATGACTGCACTGTCTCTCTAAATGTTTTCAGATTTTTCTCCCTTCAAACTGTTTTCTTATTAGACAGTAATTTCTGGGCTCTTGCAGCAAGATTGATTCCATATTTGCTCTCCTTCCTATAATTGTCCTATATCTTGCCTGTTCTTTGTTAGTTTTAAAAAAATAATTATGAGTGGCCAGGGCAAAATGCAAATTCATTTCTTAACTCTGCAATGCAAATCATCTTCTAGACTTTTTTCTGTATATAAAATTGTCATGAGAATGGTTGAATTGGTTTTGGTCCAAATCTAGATTTTCTGTCTCTTTGCTCCCATTATCAGAGTATTGGCTTATCAACAATTGTTGATTTTGCCACATCTTTTATGACAATCAAAGACTAGACTTAGAACTGCTTTTTGCACACTGGCTTTATAGATGTAGTATAGGCTCTGTGAGCAAAACAAGGGCCAATAGGCTTAGTTTTATAGAAGGCTCCCAAGCAATAGGTGCTAATAGTTTGGACCCTTTACTTTGCCCATGCTCAAGACACATCCTAGTTTTACAAGAAAATTTTGGGTGGGTCGAAGAGGGAGGCAATTTTATCTCCAGATTCATTAAAATTTTTCTCGCTGTTTGAATATCCTCAAGGGGAGGTGGGATAGTATTGGAGACTGGTGAACTTCCTGGAGTTGAACTGCCTTCCAGGGTGGACAGAGCTGGAACACCAACTGCCTCACTCAAGGCAGAGAGGTGCACTGTGAATTGTATCGTTTGCTGATCTATGTTAGAAGATTCTTCGAAGGCAAAGGCCACGTCTTTTCTCCCTGGCACAGGTCATTCACACAGCAGTGCATAATCTGGTACATAGTACATGATCAGCAAATATAAGCTCAAGGGAATTCAACTGTGTAATGTTCTCCCATGTAAATCGTGGTTTTTTTTTTTTCTTTTGTACTTTGTACTTAACTCAGTAATGATCTCTTATTTTCCTATTGTTGCTTTTTAGTTTTTGATGGGATGTATGAAGCAACTTGTCTTGGCATGCAAACTTTTTCAGTTCTTCCTTAGAATTTAAATTAAGTTTCTATAGTCTTGGCCTTAAAAGCACTTTTGAAAAGGATGGCAAGTTACCTCTGCTGGTGAGGCCTCCGCAAGGCAGGGCACATCTGAGTTGCTGCTGGTTAGTCGGCGCAAGCACTATAGGACCGCTTTCCAGTTTGGGAGCCAAAATTTACAATTATGGGTTTGCAGATGTGGGGCACTTGTCATGAAATAAAGGTGCTTCCATTCTGTTCTTAAAGTCACTTTAATATAGTTTGGGGTTTCTTTGAAAATGTGACAAGCTTATTAGAAGCACAGTAACTGCTTGACTTTGAAACCCCCTAAGAAGAGAGCTTCTTCTTAGGGGTTTATTATGAAAGAACATCTTCTGTCTACTGCAATGGCTTGTGGGATCCCTCCCATTCCACATTTCTTCCTGGTACAAGTGGACGTAGGAAGTGAGGTGGATGGTTTGGCTTATGGAGAGGTGAAGCAGTGGGGTGTGCGTGTGTATATTTATGTGTGTGAGCTCTGAAGTGGCAAAGGCCACAAAACAGTAGTGTTCCAGGATGTCTCCCCTAAATCTTCTGTGAGGTATTACTGGTGTTAGGGATTTAGAAACTTGCCACACACTCTCCTGCCTCTGCTCACCTTCTCTTTGCCTCTCTAGGTCAGATCCTCTTTTAAATCAGCAGCATCCCAAGTAGATAGCACATTCCCCATGGAGAAAACAAAACAATCTATGGATTGCAAAAAACCATTTTTTTTTGTTTTTATTATTTCTATTTTATCTAAAAATAAGAACTAAAGTTAAGCATTGCAATGCTTAATATATGAAGCAATGGTGAGGCCCTTATTTGGGCTACACATCAGATGATGTGTCACTCGTCACAGCTGGGCAGGAGGTTCTGGGAAAAGAGGAGGCTACATGCATTCAAGGGGTCGACAGGCATTCCATCAGTTTGTTACTGTTAGGGTGCTGTGGTGTCCTTCACTCTAAATGCAACAGCGGGTCATGGTTCATTTTAGAAAATCAGAATCTTTAAAAAGAAAAAAAAATTCAAAATTTTTGTAATGAGTCAGGAATATCCATAAAAGATGTGATATACCACACAGTCTTACTGGTTATCTCACAGCCAACTGCATAAAAGAGTTGCCACTTTCAAAGATGAATCTGGCATTTTTTTTTTGTACAAAAAGACAGGGTTTCTCAATGTTCTCACCTTTTCTGTGTTGTTAATGGCTGTTAGTAATGTCACCTAGCAGTTGTTAAAAGGCAAACAAAAACTTACTGTCTCTTTGGGGTAAAATGGGCAAGAAAATAACGGCTTTTAGAAAGCAAACATACTATGGAGATGGCATCTCTGAAAATTGATTGAAATGTTTCCATTGTTTGGCAAATTTGTTGCTGAAAATGATAAATTATAACATAAAATTCCTTAAATCTGCAAATTAAAAAATCTTGTAAACAGAGTTAAATTTCAAATAAAGAGTTTCTAAGATTTGAACTCATTAAAAAATGCAATGCCTTTTGAAATGCAAGGGTATTTGCTCGTTAATAAGGAAGCCAGTTAGATTTCAACAGAAACCTTTGGTTAACTGATGAATGGGATTGAAAGAAAAAAGTATTAAGCAGAATGACGCACTTTGTCCTTTTGGATCTATGTTTATGTGAAATATCCTTTTAACCTACAACATCTATATTGAAATAAACTGAATTCGGGATCAGATCAACAGATGTTAAAAAAACAAGCTTTTCAAAAAAAGTATTCAATTCAATCACTTTGGCTCTCTCTAAAACATCACTAAAAATATTAAAATTAGCATAAAATATTGATGACTGAAAAAGCTTTTGTTTCATTAATAATTAAAGTTCAATGGAATTTAAAATTATTTCAAGAATATTATTTATTTCAGATTTATTTCAACCTTTTAGTACTTTAAAAGATGAGTACATATAATCTGAATAGGTATTTGCATGGGGTAAGTGTTCAAAATTACGTTACTGATATCATCACATGATAAAAAATTTGGACCGCTTTAATGTTTTCCTTTCCTTTTCTAAAATCCTGAAGAGTTTATTTACTCAGTATTTAATACTAGAAGACCTTCACTTTCCATGAACACATGACCTAAGAAGCATTAAAGCCTCTTGAAGACCGTATGTGCTCTTCATACCCCTCATAACAAAAAACTCAGCTCCTTTTTCATAATAGATGCTTGATTAATATTTCCTACTGAATTGTTTCCGATTTTAAGCTCCTAGAGACCAAAGCCTGGATATCATTAATCTTTATATTCCCTAGAGCACCTTTAATTAAATGGCATGCGATTCCAAGGCAATCAGAAGTGTCTTATCTATGGAGAGCTCCTGGATTGGGATTCCAGCCTGATTTCCTTTATTTGGTTAGGCAGTTCTGAGGTCCTGGTCCCTAGGTTTGCAGAATCCCTGTCTACTTTGACCACGGGGAAATAATAGCAGTCATTTCATGAGCTGGGTTTTGGACAAACCACTGTGGCTTTGGACAGATAAAAGGCAGTGGTAACTTGTCTCTAGAGAGAAACTGAGCTGAGTTAAGAACATTGTTAGGTTGCTTGGGAAACCTCTAAGGAAGGTATCCAGGGCTTTGGCAGACCAGAGAAAATTGGGGGAAGGGAACTAAGAGAAGAGAAAAAGAGCCAGAGGTGATTATAGCTGTTTATAAGGTGCACTGTCCAGGTTCATTAATAGCAATTGCCCAGGATGGGTCTCTATACAGAAGAGTCTTTTAAGTCTGGGAGTTTTTCTGGGGGTGCTACTTAACTAGGGGTCAGGGTGGCCTCCTAGACTTTTGGAGAGGAGTGCATTTTGAGTGGCAGCACTCATAAACTGAGGACTATTAGGGCCATTTAGCCCTACTCTGTTTCAGTCAACTTTGGCTTTTGTATGTTGCGTGTGGCGCAAGACCCAGCAGACTGACTAGACAGCGTGAAAGGCTGGATAGAAATGTAGTTGACGCCAAGGAGTTTGACGCTACATCTGTTGAGTCTCACAGCATGCCAGGTGGTCACATGGCGGGGGTGGTTGCACCCTCTCAAAGGGCTCTTTATATTTCTTTTTTCTTTCCTCTCAAACATGGCATAGCTGTATCCTTAACTATAAATACCATCTCTTATATAATGCTCTACCTATTATATATGCATATTCATATTTGCGAGAGATTTTTTTCTTTTTAAAAATTTTGAAAACGAAAAACAGAAAAACAGGGAGGAACAAAGAATTAATGTAACAAACATGATCTTATGAAGATTTTCACATTTTTAATATTTAGTCTGAGGTAAAGTAAATCCTTGTGACATAAATCCTTGAAGCTAGAGCTTCAAGAATTATGTCAAATGTTAGTTATCCATTTTTCCTTCCTAGTCTTAATAATTGCATTTGCTTACTTAAATACTCAGGCTAGTTGTTTACAATCTGATAGAACATATACTGACCGGGATATCAGAAAAATAAGGTTCTTCTCTCAACTTTTCACCCCTCAGTTATATGCCCCTAGACAAATTTTTTAATTTCATGGCAGGACCCTAACTTCCAGATAAATATAATTTTATAAAAACAATCATATACCTCCAAGTCTTCTCTGTTTTAGGTAAGATCTCCTTGATTCCTTCATCTGTGTTTCATATGAGATGAATTCTAGACTATACTCCATTTTGATCACCCTCCTCTGGAGATTTTATCACTTGCCAAATCTCACCTTAAACTTTGGTGGCCAGAATTAAACTGATTTTCCAAGTATGAAGTAATTAGTGCAGAAAAACTGACTTGATTTAATTTTTGCGATCAAGGAACTATATGTCTGTTAATAAGGCTACATTAAAAAACAAAACAACAACCCTGCCTTTTTTTTTTTTTTTTTTGCAGCACCAACACTGTTGGCTCATATTAAATGGAAGCTCAATTAACTCCTTTAAACACATTTATATAAACTGCCATCATGCCTGGCCATTGCGGTGTGGAATTGGTTTTTGAGCTTAAATATAAGCCTTCCTTTTAAATCTGCAAAGTTTAATTTTATTGGTTTTAGTCCAGTGTTCTAGTCTGTTGTGAAAGTTTTGAATCTTAATTTTGTTTTCTCAAAGAGTGCCCAGATTTGTAGAGATTTCTATAGGGTTTAAATACTCTCAAAGTTAATGACTGTCCTTTTAACCCCTTCTGGGCATGATTCGAGGGACTCAAATGCATGCTATTGTTTTTTCTCTTTATTGAACTTTTTAAAGAAAAATTTTTTTTTCAATTTATACAACAAAATATCTCTGCATTCTGCATAAAAACAATAAACAATTTAAACCCATTGCTTTAGACTTCCACATATTTTTATGTCTGGTTAGTAGATGATGGATGTACCACAGAAGCAATAACTCTGCATAGCCACAGGTGTGTGCCCAAGTCTATTATTTCCATCAAAGAGGATATTGCATCTGATGTTGGATTGGGGAAAAAAGTCTTGCATTTTTCTTTCATCCAGAGGCAATCCTCCTGCCTTGGTGAGAAAGAAAGGGACAAAAACAAAATAAAACAATACTAGGTGTGGTTCCAGTGCTTTCTCATTTCTGCTGGAATTCAGTATATAATTCGGTCTTAAAGCTTCTTTTTGATATTTTCATTTTGGTACATTCTACCCATTCTTTAAAACTCCAATTCAGTCCTCTTCCTAAAAGCCATCTGAGAACTCTCATTTCAACATTAATCTTTCTAGTCCCCTCTACATTGCTTGGGACTCTCTGAGAACATTTCACAGTCTGTCCTGTATTAAGATGATGGGATTAAGCTACACTTATCTCTCCTCTTAAATTGCGTTTTCTTAAGGGACAAGGGCCATGTCTTCACCATTCCTATTTAATCTTGGAGCAAATATTGATTGAGCCCCACTCTGTGCCAGACACTGTGCTGGACAGTCGATTCTGTGCGCCTCCGCCTAGGGACCGGTGCAGAGCTCAGCTGACCTACTGGAACAGAAATCAATCTATGTCGACTTGACCTAAACCAAAGCTTACTATTCTATAAAGTCTGTGTGTAAAATATGAAAGGATTTATTGAAGGGGACCCAAATCACTGTAAATTAAATTAGATCCTCACAGATTTCAGCTGTTTCCTACTCTCCTCAGAGCCCCATTAGCCATTTGGAGTATCTAAGCTGTGACCAAAAGCACGGAAGTACCGTGAAATACAGACTGATATCCAAACCACTTCGTAGGAGAAGTGGTATTTCAGTGACAAAAACAAGTTTGAACTTATCGAGTTCCATTAAGAAAACCAGCTTGAACATTTAAAGCCCACAGATTGATTAAAACCATAGGTCCTCGGAAAATGGAGACATGTATATATTATATATTAATTATCTAATACCAAAAACAAGACGGAGAGAGAAAGAATATGAATGGTCTTTTCATTGCTGAACATTTGGATCAGAATTATAGTAGTTTATTGTGGAGGAGTGGTCATATGCTCTCTTGGCAAATATCTGTACATTCAAGTTCTGAGAACTATACCAGTAGTTTTTTTGTTTTTTTTTTTTTTTTAAATTTACTGCTTTCCATTTTTTTTCCCCAACTATAAGCTTGGACAGACTCAAGGCCGAAAATACTCCTTCCTCAATTTAAGATTTGACAATTTAACAGGAAAAAGCTCATTCATCATCTTTCCCTTTTAGAGACCATAAATTATTGGCTCATATACTATGTGGCTTGGATTCTAGGAAAGTTAGTATAAACAAACCCAAGTTACAATGCATGGAGTAAGGGAGTGAGTCATAAACAAAACACAGACATATGCTCTCATATAAATAAGGGCCTGGATCATCGGCTTCCCAAAGTCTGCTTCCCATTAATTACACAACAAAATGAACTTTCCATATGTAAGCCCAAATCACTTAACTCTGGCAACTTGTATGAGACAAAGACCAGGACTGTAGCTCTTTAGGCACTAACTAAACTGGATTCAAAATAAGGTAAATCATCTCAAAATATCTCCAGGTATCGGAGGGCATGAAAGTCCTTTAGAGGAGTGTTTTTGAGCATTGAAACTCCAGCAAGCAAGGAACACCGCTTGAGGCTGGTCTGGATCCCCTGCTGAATTTAAAGCTAATATCGGGCTTACTGTCTTTTGTTCTGAGCTCTGTCATCTTTATGGAGCAAGCCCTGGGTCCAGGCCACACAGGGTGTTCACAGACATTGCTGGGATCATTGAACAGTTGAAATTCCCTCCATCAGTACCTTTGCTCTGTCTTATGAACCCGTCCACTGGTAGCACAAAGTCACATTTCCTCACCGTGTATGAAAGCTACCTGGTCTCTCTTAGTTTAAAGAGGAACCAAAGAAACAGATGAACAATTCCTGGGGAAGAGGATTCTCCAACAGGTGAAAACCTCTGAGAGGTGGAAGCAGCTGAGCTCTCTCCCTGTGTTGTTTTCAAAAGCATATCTCATAAAACAAACTGAATTAGTTACAAACAACACTAAAATAACATGTCACATTTTAGGAGTCCTGGGTGGGGAAGAGGGGAGAAAATGGGCTTTTATTCTTAGCTAGAGGAGGTTATGTGCGGTTTTCAATACTTCATTTACTCAATAATTATTTTTGTGACATCCACTCGTACTGTATCAAAGATTATACAAAGTAAGTGGAATGAATCATTTCTGTTTTCATATGAATCTAAGGGGAAGAGGAAGAAACTAACATTTTTGATGAATCTACAGTGCAGTCCGCAGAATTTCACATATTTCCTCATTTAACTGTGATAGCAAATACACAAGGACATTACTATCTGTACAGAACAGAGATGAAAACTGAGACCTCAGAGGTTAAATCATTTTTCCAAGGGCACACATCTAAGAGGTCATAGACTCAAGGATTTAAGCAAGGGCTTCCCTATTTCAAAGTCAGTTTCATACCAGTTTTCCTTAAGAAAGCAAAGAAGACAGGGAGCTAGATAAGGAATGAGAAAAACCTGGATTTCCCTGTTAATTTTCTGCTGTTAAATGCATTGGAGTGCCAACTTTCTCTCATAAAAATTTCCCTCAAGTTTGTAATCTCTAAGGGCTCTTCCAACCCCCAAATTCCATAATTAAATGACACAAGATATTACTACAGATTGCAATGTTACTTCTGCTAGATTATGCATTTTGCACATTGTTTGGATCCTGTTGCTTTCTCTGGTTCAAATTCTGTTAATGGTTTCCTATAGGGAGACAGACAGCCTCAAACAATGAGTGAAGTTGGACTGGATTATGAAGGAAGGTAGCGGGGACGAGGGGAGGACCTGGAAAACTAAAGAGAATATGGCCCATCTAATTGACAAATGTTATTCTGTATCAATCAGTTGTTGCCATTTAAGAGCACAAAGTGATATATCAGACAGTCTGTGTCAAAAAGCCATAAATCTCGATTATCATGTAAATCTTCAGACGTTTACAAGATGCCAATTAATTTAAAAAAAAAAACCATGAAACCCTCTGTAGTTTAATCAAAATACAACTGCAGACAGCTATTGGTCCATGGCTGCCATTTTGTCACTGCCTTTCAGAATGTTCACCATGTCTCATTCTAGAATTTCAGGAACACCATAACACCATGTTCTGACTCCAAACCTTTCTTCCAGCCTCGTCTGTTATTTCCACATTCACTATCTGTCTCAGAGATGTTGTAAACTTGTCCCTCCTGCTTCTGTCTGCTTATTGACTTTGATTCATCCTTAGATGAGGCCATCTCAAGGCCATCTCAAGTCTTCTCTTCCCAGATCACCTGTCTCACTGTCTTCTGAACTCCCGTAGCAGCATTCAGTTGGAAATTAATGACTTGTCGATTGCTAAATTCTAGCTCTGTTAATATCCGAGATTATTTACTCCATTTATTTTTTCATATTATTTGGTCATCTCATGTTTTGAAGTCAGGCCTTCCCAAATAATATGAAAGTTCCCGTAGGGCAGTAAGTATAAGTAATCTTATACTTTCATGTATCAACATTACAGGTGCTTAAAAATATTTGACAGTTTCTAACAAAGACTTATAGAAGTTCCAGTCAGATGAGCTCCATGTAGCAGTTAATAGCCTCACGGGTAGGGAGGTTTTGTGCCCTAAGATAAGGGTATTTGGAAGGTGGAGTGAGGATAACACTTCTAAAGATAGTTAACGGATGTTATGATCTGAGTCATAACATGACTAAATTGTGACTTAACATGATTACATCATAACATGCCGTGACTGACATCATTTTTGACACAAGAGGAGTCATAAAAGTGATATACGGTTTTAAGTATGTGATTGGTGTTTTGATCTGCTATTTCATTTTTTTTCCACCACTGCCTAAAAGGCAGACATTATTTTTCCCATTTCACTGATGAAGAAACCAAGACTCAGAAGTCTCACTTAGACTCTGAGACTTACCTAAGGGAACGAAGAAATAAATACTGCAGGATGTACAACATCCCTGATCCCAGAATCCAGTTTCCACTATACATTTGTGTGGTAGCCAGAAAGGTTTCCCGGTTCCTAATCAGGTAATATTTTAATTCAGTTCTCTCTAGGCTCAATCTCCTCATCTGTGACATGAAAGGGTTTGCAGAGGTCCCTTCTGGTCTATTCTAATCCAGTCTTGTCTGGTCAATTCCAGTTTAAGCAGCAGGAGAACTGGATCCCCCGGGAGGATACTCTGGTATTACTCCAGTGGCTCCAAGAAGGAGAATGATGAGGGCTGACGGATGAGTGTTATTACTTTCTGTCTTTCTGTCTGTTGCTTTCTCACATCTGGCTCACAATGCTTACTCTATTCTCTCTCTACTGCCTCTTTTCTCTCTGTCTCCTTCTCTCTGTCTTTCCTCTCTCATAGATTGACTATAGCCTGCCTAGATCACTAAAGATCATTCTTAAAAGACAGTCATTACACAGTTCTTCCATGTTGCCTAAGGCCATTTCTGCAGCAATGAGCAGGAAAGACCTCACCCCGCTTCTCAACAGCTGGGCTCAGTATGCCAACTTCACTGGAACCAATAAGTTTTTCAAAAACTCTCCATTAATTACAGGAAACCCAAAGTACTGTCCCCCCTTCTCATTAACACAGTTGCTTTCAGTTGCCACTAAATTATCTCGCCACCATTAAACCAACAATCTAATTAGACTTCTGGAAATGGAAAGAGCCAGTGAATAAGGCAGGCAAACCACTATCACAAAACCGATCATAAAATATTTCTGCCCTTTCGTTCTTGGCTGCATAAAATCTGCACCTGGATGAGCTTCTTTTCATCCTTTCACATTTATAAAGAATATTTGATACAACACGAGTATCTTAATAGACATTGCTTCATGTATGGGAGGTTTTCTCTCCTGCATTTCAACCGAGCCTGGAGACCTCATTACAATAATCGCACCTGACTCCCCCTGAGCTGATACCTCACAGCCAAACCTCCCACAGGGCTTCAGTGGAGGTGTGAATGATACTATCACTGGGAAGAAGATAAAATGTATTATTATCATTACTCTATTTTTAAGAGGATCTGACTGTGGCAAGAGGTGGTTGGGAACGTAATCTGTAGGAAGCATTCTGAGAAGATAAATTGAGTTAAACTCACAGACAGACTTTTAAACCTGTTATTAAACCTTCTGTCTTCCCTAAAATCTAAGCTCTGGAGAGAAAAAAATAGTTAAATCAAATCTTGACTTATTTATTGGGTGTCGACTATGCACTCAACACCATACGAGGTTGTTGACACCCAAGTACGATTATAGGTTGTTTGATAGCTGTGCTCCTGGCTTTTGCTTCTCTTATCATCATCCCACATAATCCAAGTTTCCAGAAATTCATGTGATACTCGGTACTTACTGAATGAGACAAAAACTACATAGGAAATGATCGCTGCCCTCCAGAAACCAATACTCCAGCCCCAATGCAAGATGACCACATATAAAATAAAGTACACTTAGGCCAATGCAATCTCCAGCTTTCCACCGAGTGACTCATATTGAAAAATCCCATAGAACTTTCGAGTGAAGGGAGACACAAGCTTCTCCTTCTCTGAATAAACACACACTCATGTACTGTGCTGTGTATGCATACCGTATAGGCTGACTCTTTAACTTGACAATAATCTTCCCTCAGGATATTCTGGTGGATTAGCCAGAAGCTGGTCTGCCATTACTGAAAAAAGAATTCTGGAAGCCCCAGAGGTCCCTCTCGGGGTGCTCCCTGTGCTGAATGTTCCCAGGATGGTTAACTGTTTTCTGGTGCTGATGTGGAAAATAAGGCAAAGAATTGACTCTCAACTCTAATGAATACAATTCTAGAGTATGTCTTTTCATGCATCGGATGGTTTTGCATAGGAAACACTTGTTCAATGCATTTTGACCAATATTTAACGAATATCTATTGTTTGCCCACTCAGTGCTAGGTGCTGGGCTTTTAAAGTTGAATTAAGTCTGACAATAGGAAAGTGGACAGTCCAGCAGGGGATGGAGGCATGAGCACAGACACTATTAAATGTAGAGATGAATGATCAATGGGCTTATGGGGAGCTGTGTGGCACAGAAAATGTGGTATGCAAATTGGACAAGGGGTGGTTCTCAAAGTGAGTGTAAGGGAAGGCTTCTTAGAGTTAAAGGCACCTATGCTGAGTCTTAAAGAATAATCATGAATTAGTCATCCAGATGGTTTGAGGGGTGGGTGAGGGAGAGAGGAACATTCCAGGGTGAAAAGCAGAAATAGCAACAACAATAATAACAACAACGATAGCAGAGGCAAGATTAGCATTCATACTCTTCCTGTGTGCTAGGCAGGCACTCTGCTAAGATTTTCACATCCTTTCATATCTCATTTATTCTGTACCACAATCCTCTACACTAGGTGGTACGCTTTTCCCCATTTTACAGATGTGAACACTGAGGTGTGAGATCATTTAGCTGGTAAGTACAACTCTGAGATTTCAATGCATGAGATCTGGAGCAAGAACGCATGCATCCAACTATAGCATTGCATGGCCTGTGTGTGGTGTTAAGAAAAAGGGGCCAAAACTTAGAAACGAGGCAAATGGAAGGCTGCATGTCCTTTTGGAGTCTTACCATATCATTTTACAGGCCCGCCCAGTGGTTATTAATGATCTAAGATAATGTACCTTTTTTGGATTCACTATCCACTACTGATTAAAAGGCCCAGACTCTGCCTGGTATAAGGATAACTTTTAAGTTTTTGCCAAGAAAAGATGTAAATGATTTCTGCCCAGTAGAAAAGATCAGCTCAGAGGTTATGGTTTGATTGTCCATTAGGACATTAGCTGAGCAACTGCTTGATGTAACCTAATGCCTGCATTCCCATAATGCTGTCCCTCCACTTGTTCTATGGACCAGCTTTATCACCACGTTGGGTTCCTCATCAAAGTTCCACGACTCTTTGAAACAAGTTTATATAGTTTTTTGAAAATTACACTCTGCTTCGGGGTGAGGGGCTTTCCAAAGAAGTCTGGTGCCAGCTGACATTTCCAAGGCAAGGGGATTGGAGGAGAAGGCAGAAACTAGATTCTGGAGAGTCTGGTGTGTCTCTGGACGTCTACAGCCTTGGCCATGGGCTCGGCTCAGCTGCGCTAGGACGTCCAGATTAAATTAGGAAAGAGCTTATTTTGTCCTTTTTGGGCAAACACAAAAATAATTTCTGGAGGCTTTTCAGAAAGCCTTTGATGAGGTCTTCAGGGAAGCAAAGAAACTTCTAATCCTTCAAGGTCACTTCATGAGGGCTTTTCAGGAGCCTCACATTCAGCTCAGCTCCCAGAGCAAACAGTCATTCTGTGCTGCTTCAAAATAGGTTTATAAGTAGCACTTTCCAGACAACTTGAATAATTTGTTTCTAAAATAAAGTTTTATTTTCTCTAGATCTTTTTTTAAGGCTCTCTACTGTGTATTTTAAGTGATTAGTCTGGACTTGTAAGAATTCATTTTACAATTTGGAGACTTCTTCAGTTTGTATACTTATGGCCTTTGAATGTTCCAAATCCTATTAACTTGCACATTTACTTGCTCTGTTTTGGTTCTTTTGAAAGACAAGACTTTTGGCTGAAGTGACCTATTATTTTGGTTAGGAGTTTCAGATCATGATTCCACATAGTACAAAAAGCAAGTGAAATAAATAATTTTATAAGTCTTAAATTCCTGTTCACTGCTTTTTGCATCTGTATATTATTTCACTATTTTGGGCTCCTTAGCTGGTTAAGAGAAAATTCAAGCATCCGAGAATTTGGGAGTTAGAGGCAATTTTCACAATCATTTCGTTCCAGCTACTAGACTACTGGATTTCATTCTGATTCCATTAGAATTAAGAACCTGTTCTTTTATTTGTAAAGGTAATTTTTCAAGGTTAAGGTTTCACATCTTGATTATAAGCATCCATTAGTTCTCACTGGGCTGATTGTTTGGTTAATAACTAAATGATTTACCTAATATCAGTCCTTGACTCAGAGCAAAATGTCTAAAAATTTAATAGACTTGTGAAGCTTAAATATTTCCACTTACTCATAGGCTCTCGCAGTTTTAAAGGCAGATCATATAGTGTGAAGAATAATGACTTAGCCTGGATACAAAACAGATACAAACGAAGTGCTATGCTCAGCCTGCTTTCTTCTTATCTCTTACTGGGCTACACCATGAGCAGTTGAGATTTGGTGATATCGACATTGACATGTGTCTTTTTTTCTCCTTGGATTTAAGATGAGAGACTATTGGTATTTGCGTGTTTGTAAGAGATAGAGAGAGAGACAAAGAGACAGAGAGAGAGAACAAGAAGAGAACAAGAAGGATATGACTGCTTGTTTTTCCATCATTCCTATTCTAGACTTTCAGGTGCAGAACCCTAGAGATGGTTTTCTTGGTGTTTCACTAAATGAATTCCTATAAAATTTGTAGTCTACTTAACAAAGGAGTCTCACCTTAAATACAAAGAGGGGGGCATGTTTCAGTAGTAATATCATATATTCTCGACACGTTGCATGACCTCCTGAGAAGTTAGCTCAATAGGCAGACAATCAGAAAAATTTGCCCGACTCATTCAGGTATAGATTATCTGATATGGTTATTAATTATTATTGGAACAGCGATAGAAGTTATTTCAAATTATGCAGCGTTTTGAAAAAACTTTATTGAAGCTTTTACTGCATTAGCCCTAATTACTCAGAATGATAATGCACTGCTCCCTGAATCAGACCTCCTTCTTTGTGCCGGGGGACTGCGTTGATCAATAGCGATTGAACAGTTTGATCACAAAGGCTGACCTGCTTGAGCACCAGTGGCAGCCACTGCCATTCCTTTCTCCCAGTGGTTCAAACTGACATGTTCTCAAGTCCGGCCACCCTTTCCTGCTGCTCCCCTTCCACCTCACCCTCTAAATCAATAACTTCATAATCTGCATGCTTCCCAGACTTTGAGAAGCTAAAAACTTGCCTTAAACAAAACAAAACGAAACCACACACGCGCGTGCACACACACACACACACACACTCTTAAGCTAGAAAAGACATTTTTTAAAACCTCGCACCCGCCTTCATTTCTCCGACATTATAATGTTTATAAAATAAAATGGGAGATGTTTCTTCTTTTTTTTATTTTGTCAAAGATCACCTGTGTGAAAAAGTACCGGTAGGACTATAGACTGATTAACTATTTGGCAAATATTTACCAACAGCCTACCACATGTCTGTCAAACGTCTAGAAAAGACATTTTTTAAAACCTCTCACCTGCCTTCATTTCTCCGACATTATAATGTTTATAAAATAAAATGGGAGATGTTTCTTCTTTTTTTTATTTTGTCAAAGATCACCTGTCTGAAAAAGTACCGGTAGGACTATAGACTGATTAACTATTTGGCAAATATTTACCAACAGCCTACCACATGTCTGTCAAACGTCTTCCGTTTGATTATTAAGCAGTTCCGAGATCAAGCACGTTTTTCTCAGATGTCTCTCACCGTGTCTCGTTCTGTTGTCGGCACACGGCTACTGCCCTGCAATCATTCATTTCACTCAGTGCTTATCTACTAAGCATCTGTTATGTGTCAGGAACTGTACTAGACACTTTAGCATCCAATATTTTTAAATGAAAGAAATTTCTAAAAAATTGAATTTTTCAGTTTTTTTTTTCATTTCAGTAAATAATTTCTTAGTTTTGCTTTCTAAGCCACTTAGTTTTACTGTTCTTTCCTTATCCCCCACCCCCCTCCACCTCCCTCCATCCACTTGTCTGGGTCTTCAAACCCATTCTTTAGAAATGCAGACCTTTTGAAAAATAAATTAATTTCTGTACACAGCAAGAAGTAATTCTAAATTACCTTGCTTATAGGAAAAGATGAATAAGCGGACTGACTCTAAAGAAAACAAAAAATAAGTGAGTTGTCTCATCAGAAATGTATATGACTAATGCACAAGCATCCAACTGAATGAAATCAAACCCAGAATGATTTATTGTCTACTGTGTGCCTGAGATGGTTAAAGCTTGCTACCCCCATCAACTTAGGAGTTCCACTCACTGTTCTCTAAAAGAAGTAGAGTCCATAGCTACAGAGAAAGAAGTCTGCCTTTGGAAATGTCGGGCCTATGACCGAAGTGAGATTCCCCAAGAAACTAAGCTGTAAATCAAGAAATTGGGTTCCAGTCCAATTGCATGACCTCAGGCAAATCTCTGAATCATGTGTGAAACAGGGCATTGGACAAGAGCCAAGCCTGGGGGACCCTAACTCTCTCCAGTTTGTGGGAAGCTGTGTCTCTGTGGGGAGCAGAATCTTAGGAAGGTCTGGCCTCCTACACCTGGGGTAGATCTCTGGCCTGTTCTCCCCCAAAGGTTCTGCTCAGCAGCCTGAGACCCGGAAATGGACCAAATCTGTGAAATTCTCACGAGGGTCTCAATGTCGCACTATCCAAAATAAACAGCCCCTTCCTGAACCCTGAATCAGGAGAACTTTGGCTCAGCTCTGATTAGCAGAGAGGCAGGTTTAAAAGTTTAACCCCACCTGCTGTTTCTATACCCCTCTGGCATATTTGTAAATTGCTGAATGCAAATAGAGGAGGCAAGCCCATAGAAGGCTGGGATCCCAAGAATGAGTTCTCTTACACTGACTAGAAAGAGTTCAGGGGGAAGAAAATGGGGGACCACCTGTCTTTTGCCCCTGGGAAATATCTGCTCGGCAAGCAAAGGTGGAAACATGCAGGCTAATTTCTAAATCCATAAAGGGAGGTCTCCAGAGCTTAACCGACAAGGTCGAATAAGCAATTTTCTGGGTGAGTAGTGCAGACGTTGGCCCAAATCTTTCACTCCAGCCCAGTGATGACTTCCCTGAGTTGCAGGCAAGGCACCAGTTCTCACTCCCAGGACTCCGCCCACGTTGCGTCCTCTGCCTGCACGCCCTCCCACGAGGGGCTGCTGATCCATCACGCCTCAGGGGCAGCCTCTTCCCCACTCCTCTGTGGCTCTCCCTCCTCCCATCTCTTCTTGTACTTATCACTGGCATTATTTACCTGGCATTTCCCCCAAAACTTTTCATTTCATACCTCGCATGTGAAAGATGTGAAGATTTATGATCATATTTGAGAGATGATCCCATTCCTTCAGAGCAAGATTTCCCAAATGGCTGGGGAGAACACCATTTCCAAAGAGATGTTAAGAGTTATTTCCAGAAAAATGGGTTTTGTGGTCAAATAAGATTGTGAAATTCTACATCTCTCCCTCCTGGACCCTCTCAGTGAACCCTGGTCAATTAAAGGTTCTGAACAGCCCTGCTGAAAGAAAGCAGGTGGAATGCAGTATTTGCCACACTCATTTAACTATGAAAACACCTTTTATCACAAAATACCTACTAATATTTTGCTGAACTCGCTTTAGGAAGTGTCCTTCCAATTATTTCTTTCTGTTATTTCAATTAGGCTCATTTTCTAATTACCAATAATTACTCTGAAGGAGGTAGGTATGTAGACAAGTTGAGTTCTCTGCTCAAAGCAACCTGCTGCATTAGAAGACGAGTCTGGAGTGAATATCAATAATGAGTCTCTCCTTGGGCTTCTAATCATAACAGGCATTTCTAAATACTACAATATGCTTAACATTTACCAATGCATGAATTTGACAAATGTTTATGGAATGCGCCCTCGTTCTGTGTGCCATGGAGATAGCAAGAACCTAAATCATAGATTCTACCTCTGAAGTACGTACAATTCTGTTATGAGGAAGAAGTCAGATAGAAGACATTTCTCACTTAGCCTATGAGTGGGTGATAAATGCACATAGAGACACTGGATGCTGCAGGCATACAAAAGAGGTGTGACTGGCTGGGCCTTGAAGATCAGCAGGATGTGAGCAGGAATTGAGTAAGCCTGTCCTCAGAGAAAGGTGTTAAGCCAAGTCCAAGGCCTCCTTTCCTCTGAGCAGGTGTGAGTGTGGTACAATTGGGGCTGGTTCACAGGGACTTGTGAGAGATTATACGAGAAGTAGAGGAAGGCAGAGCATCTGGGATGTCCGAATAAAGAATTTATATTTTATCAATTGCCAGGGGAAGAGTCTTGTGACAACTGGGGGATTCGTGACATCACGGGGGTAGAATAAATCAAGGCCTCAGGGAAACTCTGACGCTGTCCCCCAACCCTGGAGAGGTGGTGAAATGCAGTGAGTGGGCGCACGGCTTTAGGAGCCAAGTTGGAATCCCGACTGTCCACAGGTCCCTGAGGCACGTTCCGTTACTCTTAGCTTTGTCTTCTGAAATGAAGACACAAGTATTTACTTCACAGAGTTCTTTTGTGAGTTACATGAGATAATACGTACAAGGCCCTGGATGATGCAGAGATTCATAGTTATTAAAGCTTGATAAAGAGTAATGGATGCTGTTATCATTCAGTTGCTACTCACTGGACTGGTATTGGAATAAACTGGAAAGCCTCTATAGGAAGACTTTTGCTTCTAGGTTCCGAGCTGACCTCCCTCCTTTCTTAGACCTCCTCCCACCTGAAAAATCCAGTGCTGAAACAGTCCACGTGCTCGGTGTCTATGAGACGTCAGCTAAACAGAACACTCTTCTCACCTGTATCCCACAGCACGTTCCCAGCGGGCCTTCTCCGAGCCCACCTTCACTGTGGTGAACCCGACGCGTCTAAAAAGTGCTCACCTGCATCCGAGGTTGCTGCAGACGCAGCAAGAAGAGATAACACGGGGGTAGGTGGAAGGGAGACACTGTCGACTGCAGCCGGCTTCTTCCTGGTCATCATGGTGGACGAGGAGCCCTCGTTCTTACTATGCGTTACCGTCTGGTCCACTTTTAAGTGGGGACTTGGCATCCCTAGAAAACAAGAACCCCAAAGCCTGCAGTTACTTTGAAGGAGCAGGAAGAGAGACAACATCAAAGCTGAAAGCGATCTGAGGAAATTGTGAAATGATCTGACCTCCTTCTGATACAAGAATGAAATTTTAGAATGTTTAAAAAAAAAAAAATGAGGAGCATGACTGGTTTGGGTTTTGTGGCTGAGGTTAATCGTGATGGCATTCCAGGTTGGCTGCCCAGAAATGGATAGGGGCACAGGCCTAGTGAAGCAGCATAATCCTCCTTAGACACATCGGGTTCACCTTCGAGCACGCTGTGCCTTCCAAGGATCAAGAAGCCCATCTCTACAAAGGTTGTGCTGTGTGTCGTGTGCTGTGTGCAGTATGATAGGGAAAGGTGGACTGCACCCTCGTGAGGCTTCTCATCTCATCCGGCTGGGGAAATAAGATGAAGTAAGAAGAAAAAAGTATGGGCTTTTTTATGTGTGTCACTCCTCCTAGGTGTTTGGAGAGTTCTAAAGAGGTAGGAATTCATGTGGGAAGAAGTGAGAAAGGCTTTTCAGAGCTCATGCTAGAACAGTAAGGATACGGAAAAGGCATATGTTGTCATAGCTGAAGAAATGAAGATGATCCAGATGAGAGACCAGCCTGCTGGAGGCGGAAGATGCACTGTGGGGACTGGTGTGTAACAACAATCATTAGGCTAAGTGAGAGCTGATTTGGGGGCTTTTGAGTGTCTGGTCATAATAAACATCATAAGTCACATTCTTATGATGCTGAAAAGCCTGGGTAGACTCATGAGGTGCCAAAAAAAATTTACTATACAACAAATTGTAAGAAGAGCTATTCTGAAACCATGTTTCCTCGGCTTGAATCCAGGCTTTCTTACTTTCCAGCTGTGTGTTCACGAGCAAGTTACATAACCTCTCCAAGCTTTAAGCTTCCTTAACCGTGCAAATGGGATGGAACGCCCTCGCAGGGGTGCTTGGGAGCATCCGTGAACCAGTCTATGCAAAGTGCTTATGACAGTGTCTGGCAAATAGTCCATGCTACGTGTTTCCCATTATTATTCCTATTATTGCTACTATCACTATTAGAACCTGCCGCTTCATCAAGCCCAACTGAAACCAGCCAGCAAAGGCTCAGTTCTCTTCCCTGACACGGCCAAGGATTTCTAGGTCCCTTCTACATCTTCAGCTGCAAAAAAGTGACTCTCCAACTCATCTGAGCCTAAGTCCAGAGGCTGGGGGTGACTAAATCCATCCCAAATGGTCACCCCTTCAGAGTTTTGTCATTTGTAGGCTACATGGCATTAGTAACAATGACACATGGGGGTTTATCACAGTAGTTCTTGACCCTTTATTTCCCTGCCCCAACCAATTTGAGTGGACAGTCCTCTCTCAGAGCAAAGTCATCCTGCTGCCACCATGAGATCAACTCACTTGGGCCTCAGGACAGCCTTGTGAAACACGGTGTGCGGAGGTTACTATTTTCTTAACTTTATAGATGAAGACAACACGTTTCTGAGAGATAAAGAGAGAACTGACTAAACTCACACAGCTCTTAATGTCCGAGCTGAAGTTTTCAGGTAGCCAGATGCCAAACCTAAGGATCACCTCGTTCTACCTGGCCACCTTCTAACACCTGCCCACGACCATAGTCTACCGACAGCACATCTCTTCCTGGGCGTGCAGAGGCCCCAGTATCTCACCTGAAAGAAGCACCTAAAAAGCCACCTAAGTAAGAAAGTCCATGCTGACATTTTCATGTCCCTTCTACTACCTTCCTCTTACTCTTCATCTCTGTCTCTGAAACTCTCAGTCCAGATGCTGCTGTGAGGAACAATATCACTTAGGCTTTTTATGGATTTTATATCTCATAGCATTTTGACAGTGGAGGTAGACACATCAATTTTCATAACAGAAAGATTGCAAAACCACAACCATCCGGAAATCAGGAAGTGCAGCAAATGTGTATAGCATGTCCCTTTTTAACGTATGCTGGTATGCCAGGGATAGATGAGTACACACATAGAACATATGTAAAATGCACACGGAATCATCCATAAGAAGACACATCCCAACAGTTAACAGTGGTTATTCTGAGGAAGAAAAGTACAGTGGAGATTGCTGAGGCAGGCGAAGTTTTACCTTTTACTCCTTAGCCTACTTTATTGTTAATATTTTTAAAACCACGAGCATGTATTAAACACTTTTTCCACTGAGAAAATAAACATACTTTGGGAAAAATCTAGAAGCCTACCAGAGCATGGGCATTGGGGAAGATTGAGGTGCTGCTAACAAATCTGAAGTGGGGACAACAGGCCTGAGTCTGATGAAAATTCCCCACTTGGTACTCTGTGGCAGAGGTCCCCAACCCCTGGGCTGTGGATCGGTACCAGTCTGTGGCCTGTTAGGCCCCAGGCCATACAGCAGGAGGTTAGTGATGGGCGAGTGAGCGAAACTTCATCTGTATTTGCAGCCGCTCCCCAGCGCTAGCATCACCGCCTCAAATCATCAGGCATTATATTCTCATGGGAGCACGGGTCCCTGATGCTACAAAGGTTGGGAACTGCTGCTCTGAAGGACCCCAGATCCAGGTGTACTTTCCACAGCACACCTCTGCAACGCTAACCTGTCCGAGTGCTACTGGATAACAGCTCCTTTGGAAAAACTCACCGATATGTCAACTTCGTACCTGTGGATACAGGTTGGGCAGGTAATTCTTTGGTCAAATTATGACACACTCAGGGAATGAGCCATAAACAGGATTAGCAGGTGGATATTTAACTCTCGCTAGGGAACAAACTGATTTCAAATCATTTTAGTTGTACCCATTTTCATGCAAATGTTCACAATCCAAATTAGTCTCAGTCCACATCATTTCATTAAAGTTGATCTGATCATACCTCTATTGGGCATACTTTGCTACTCAAGTGTTTACGTTACGGAATACGTTAAAAGTAATAAAATGATACTTAAAACACTATAATTCAGATTGTCACGATTTAGCTGTCTTAAAAACCCTAGATAATTTAGGGTTTTCTATTATCGTACTGTTTGCTAGCTGCCATCCAATGAATTTGAAAACAAATTGGAAAAATTTAAAGAGCCCTGATGTTTTCTCAGACATTATTGGGCTGTGAAAGAATTATGAAACACTCCAAGAAATAGTATACATGAGCAAGAATACAAGATATGTTTCAAACAAAGGCTAACCTAACGGCATTTGTAATCCACAAAATCTGTGTGAGAGTTAGTGGAGGTCTCCGGAGACTTGGAATGGGTGACTTCTTGGGAGAGAGCCTCAGGCAGGCTGGCCAATGGAAGTCTCCGTCTCCCTTCATCCCAGGTGGCAGCTGATGCTCCATGGAGAGGTACCCAAGTGACCAAGGTAAATGTGAAACAGATTGGAAGCAAGTTCTCACAAATGCTGAGTGAGGGCAGGGTGGTGGGACATTTGGAAATGTCCCATCATGAACCTGGCTTCTTCTTCTCCATGGGAGGGAGATTTTTAAGGATGGAGATTGATTATAAAGAAACCCGATATAGCATCGTACTGACTGGACCACAGAGCTGTTCAAACTGAGTGAAGATGAGGCATGAGTGAAGATGAAAACTCTTTAACATCACTATGTTAAATGCAGACACAGACGGTACGATGAGCACACCTGGTAGATGTGTTCGGAGCATCTCCAAACACCAGCACAGGACAAACTGCACTGCGGCTCGCTTATTTGGAGGCCAGCTCATTTTTAAAGGCGGAAATAACAACGCTAATAACTTTGTGGATCCAACATCTGTTCATAATTAAAGACAGAGCCAAGAGGAAATAAAAAATTGTTAAACCTATATAAAAACATTCTGCTATAACCCGCTGACCTCTATTGATACATTTTTTCCCAAAGTCTTTGAAACTGTGCTACAGCCTATTGAGGGACAGTCACTCATTTTCAAAGGTAATTTCTCATAGACCACTTATCCCCTCAAACCTTTACCTGCGCACTGTGTTTGCATTAGGGACTTGATTTATGGATTCCTACTCCTCTGACACAGAAGCTCACTTCCTGTTGCCTTGGTTACTTAGAGCTCAGTTCAAGGTTAAAGTACTCCCAAATCAAAATCAGTGGCAGGAGCTGCATCTAGCGGCCAGGTTATTGACTGCCCCAGGATGTGAAAAGGTCAGAGACCAAAGCACTGTTTACTGCCTTAAGGGTGAGTCAATAGCTTCGATATTTTGATTCCGTTTCTCGAAGTAGTAGTTGCTGTTCAATTACCTCTTCCCCAGGTTGCTCAAGTTCACAGGGGTCATAGAGGAAAAGCAGGCTCTGATGGCTGATTTTCCCAGGATCCCTCTAATGAGCTCTGTGACCTTGGATAATAAAAACCAGCTTCACCTTAGAGTAATTATAAAGCTACTTACCTACTTTATCTCATTTTCTTTATGGGGAAAACAAACAAACAAACAAAAAACCTTTGTAGGATGGCTACTATTTATTCCCATTTTCTAGATGAGAAAATGGAGGTTCAGAGAGGTCATATAACATATCTAAAATTACCCAGCTCGTAAAAAGTGGTAAGAACTAGTTGGGTTCTCGTCTCATAGTTTTTTTTTTAAATAAAGGGGCTGATGGGAACTTCACCCAGGGATCACAAATAATTAGTTTTGTTATATCCAATGTAGAAAGCAGTATATCTGGAAAATAGTATATGATTAATACAGGCTTGTTGAATACCTTAATTTTTTTAATTGTAAGATTTGCAAATGCAGATGTTTCCTGGTGACAAAACCTAGGATGGCATAGTGGGAGAGGCTGATCCACTGGGATGGTTGGTTTCCGCAGTAACCTCCTTGGTCCCCTTGACACAGCCGAATGCAGGGCGTGGCATGAACTGGGGGCATGCTGTATTAAGCAGTCAGTGGCTTTCAATCTTGCAAAGAACTTGAACATGCATTATGCTATTTGCCCCTTCATATCTTAGTATCTCTGTGGATATTAAGAGGCAGACGGTGAAAGCCTGAATTCACAAATAAGGAAACTGAGGTCCAGCAGACCAGGTGATTTGCCCAAGCACACATACCCTGTGTGCAGAAGTGGTGCTAAAATCCATGCCTCTTGACTCAACTTGATGTTCTTTCCTTTCCTATAACACACTGACTGTGGGGTGAAGCAGTAAATAACGTACTTTTCACAGGAGGAAACTGCTCCTGAAAACTTGATAGTAATTTCCTTTCTCATATAGTGGTTGTCTTTTCAGATTCTTCCATTGCCCTTCTTTCTTGTTTGGACATGAATGTCACTCATGGCGATAAGAGGGGTATATGTGACAGAAGAAAGTGAATCGAGCAATGGATCCTCTTAAGATTTGGGAAATAATATTTTTCTGTGCCAAAGTCAATAAAAATGTTATTTTTGTTGCATCATCTTATTCCTTAATTCAACAAATGTTTTTCGAACGTCTACCATACCAGGGACATGGCACTGGTCAAAACGGTTGAAGTTCCTGTTTTCGAAGAATTACATTCTAATAATCTCTGTGTAGCATAAGGCAGCTGTAACTAATTTTAAGGATACTGAAAGATCTTAAAGTGTTTTTTTAATCATGAAAAGGCAGAGCCTCTGCTACTCATACAGTATCTTAGGGTGAATTAGAAAAAGGCATCCCAACTAGGTGGACAGAGACCAAGGACCCAGATCTTAGCAAAGAGAAGAAACCATTGTAAAAATTAGAAAAAGGCCTGGCTTCTTGTGTACATATGCATCCCCATTGCTAATGGTTTGGAGAGAGGAGCATGGACTAGATTTTAGCCCCACTTTCCCCCTGAGCCAGGCGCTTGTGGACAATGAACACATCACAGGACAAAGAGCAGACAGATGGAACTAAATAGAAAGCTGATGTAACTGCTCCCCTACTTAAAAAAAAAAAAAAAAAAAAGAAGAAACAATAGAGAGGTTATGTGCTTTCTGCAAAATATAAAAAAGGGATTTTCAAAAGGTATTA
>NW_006442107.1:7163926-7234291 GCF_000325575.1 Pteropus alecto
AAAAAAAAAAAAAAAGTAGAGACAATAGAGTGGTTATGTGCTCTCTGAAAAATATAACAAAGGGATTTTCAAAAGGTATTAACGAGGGAAGAAACAATGCATACGTGTAATTAAAACCAATTTAATAGCACAATGCACCAAGCATGCTCTTGTTACGTCCTTGGCTCTCGGGTAGTTTAAGAATTTGCTACTGTAATGTACCTGAGGCATGTTACAGGCTTCATCAATAGATGAGTACAAAGGAGCTTCAGCAAAGTAATATCAAGGCAGTTCAGAGTTAGTCCAATTCTTCCCGGGCAACTGAGCCCGAAAGGGGGATGTAACTTGCTTTGCCTAGTTTCACACAGGGAGGATGGCAGAACCAAGACTCTGACCCCGGCCTTATTCTGGGACCGTGTCAGGCCAGCATGTTAGCTTTGTGCTACAAGGTTTACATTCTGAGACTTCACAGAAGCAGTCTTCTGTGCATGCTTGTTATTCTACACACAAAGGAGCTTAAAGACAGACCAAGCCAAAAATTACAGATTTGATCCAAGCTCTAAGACCACTGACCCTGGTAGAGTCTTCCCTAGGTTCTCCCTCATATTAAGGGCTTAGTAGTCAATGTTGGTTAATATGAGCATCTTTTGTAGTGTCTTCCTTTTTACCTTTAGAGCACAGAGTCACAGAGCATATCTGCATGGTAATACAGATCGGGATGCTAACTGGGTCACCTTATTTGCATTTTGATTACTGCTTATTTAGAAGCTACGTTGAGAAAAGAGTTTGATATCAGGAGCTTAAGTGCATGTGTGTCTATAAATATATGTATAAATAGATAAATGCATATTTACTGGTTTGTGAGAGATCAGTCCAATATGTACTCATCTCTCATGGACATATCTGTAGGAGTCTGGCCATGAATGGATGTTGGGATTATAAATGTGGTTATGAAATCTAATTATTCTTTCAGTGCAATATCATCCACTGTATAGGCACACTCTGTCAGCTAGAGAAGTCAACTTACCATACTTCCCCTTGTTCAGTATTGATTTCTTTATATATGGGGAAGTTGCATTGTTTTAAGAGATGTACTGGGTGTCCTTTCTTCAAACCACCTACTTTTTCCACTATTTCAATTCAGAATGCAAGCACATTGTAATTGCGTGCAGGCACACACATATACACCCAGAATGTGTGCTAGAAAAGCGCTCTTCTTTGCAACAGAAGAGAAAAAAAATCGCAGAAACTCAGACCCATCATTAGATAGATCTCCTAATCTTTATCTCTAGTAGTTCAGTCAGACGAGCTAATACCATGATGATGGCTTTGAAATCTCTTAGGAATTGGAAGAGGAGAAGTGATAGTGATGAACTCCCAGCTAATAAACACAGAGTGCTTATTTCGGCAGAATGATCAATTTCTAGATGTCCTGAGGCTTGTCTGATACAGTTGATTTACTCATCCTCGCTTACCTCACTAATAAAGCCAAAGTCCACCATCAGATTACAGAAGTGCCTAGAATTTCTTAAAGGGGCAGAAGAAAGCTAAGGTAGCATTCATCACATCCCTCTGAGCATCCTTCCCCGCCCACAGTCCTTGAAACCCCAGCTGCCTTCCTCACTGATACTCAGCACTCAATAGACTTTGGGCTAGTACAGCAACACAGACAATTAATTTGTTATCTTGTTAGTGGAAATTTAATGCAATGATCTAAAAGAACTCTTACGTATTGTGATAAACTTTAGTGCCTCCGGGTGGCTCCCCTAGCATTGGGCTCATTTCACATCTCATCCATTATGTAAATGAGATTTGGAAATAGTTGAATTTCACTAATGTAGCTCAACTCTGATGGATTGGGGAGAGCCAGTCCTACTGAAACTAATGAGGTTAAATGCATCTCAACATTTCTTTCTACTTGGTTGATTATGCAAGCCTATGTTCAAGAAATGGGATGCAGTGCATTTTTTTTTTCAACAATCCTCTAAGAAAATTTCAGACCCAAAGTAGCCCCAAATAAGTTTGGTTTGCATAATGTCTGTGTTGGTTACAATCGTTACATGGTGCACGAACAGAGCTAATGGACAGTGTGCCATTACATGCTGCAAGACTGATAATACGATTTAAGAGAAAAGGGGAGTATTTTAATAGTTAGGTAACCTCTGTCACCCAGAGGAGAGTGAGGAGTAATTTACAGAAATGGACAATGGGGAGAAAGAGTCCCTGGTGGGACTTGAGATCAGAGAAGAAAACGGTCATTGGGGAAGTTTTGAACTGGCAAAGGAGCTACTACATTTGATTCAAGGATTCACAGGGAGTCGATCCAGTTACTGACCATGTAGTCTTGAGACAGAGATAAAGAATAAGGACGGCTGCACTCTGGATTTTATTTGGAAGACCAAAAAACAGGAGTTCCAAAGACTAGAGGCAGGATGCTATTATACACAAAGGAATATGCGTTTAAGGAGAAGCAACTTCAAACTAGCCAGGGTCATGGAACCAAGAAGGTGAGGATAAGATGCTAGTTCAGAATTGAAAATAAATCTAAAATTTTTGGCCCTTATTTAAAAAGGAAGAGTTAAAATGGAGGAAAGTAAAACAAAGACATGGGGACAGAAACATTCTTCATAAATATTAGAATCCAAATGTATTAGCCAGTTACTGAGAACTACCTTACTTACAAGGAAAGGAGTTTTAAGCTGGTGGATAAGACTGTGACCTTGGAGCCAGAAGGCTTTTGGTTTAAATGCCAGCTCTGGCGCTTTACTAGGTATTTGACCTTGTTCAAGTTATTTAACCTCTCAAAGCTTCCGTTTCCTTATTTAAAAAAAAAAAAAAGGTTTAATAAGTCACCTACCTCAGAGGGCTATCACGGGGATTAAGTGAGATAATACCTGTAAAATGCTTAGCACAGTGGCTGGCACAGAGAATGTTCTCAGAACAAGCCTGTCAGAAACGAGTACAGGAAACATCAGATATTTACAAGGCTTTTAGGATGGAGGCTACCAGGTTCTTGACCAAAGGGCTGGAGCTTTAGAGAAGAGATTGCTGGCCAAGTGATCACTCCATCTCTGCCATCCCAACTAACTTCCAACTCTCTGAAAGCTGGAACTGCATAATAAAGTCTGTCAACTTTTCAACATAGCATAAAATAGAATGGCAAGTCTTCAACTTGATGCTATATTCTTAATACATTGTTGGTGGTTGGCAGTAGGACACAGTTTTGTGCTTGTGTTAATTTATTCAGCAAAAGTTTCAGGGCCGACTGTAAACACAGCAACTCCAAGTCCTTAGGGGGACCCTTAAGGTATAAGAAGCAGCTCTGTCTTGGGGTAGTCAAATATTTAGTTGAAGAAACAAGATGCAGAAACAAGACATCTAAATAAAAATAACAATCTCCCCTGAGCTGAAAACACCACCCACATTCACTTCATTGCATCTGGGGCCATGCTAGAGATTTATTGGGGAGGTTACCTCTAGCATATATTCAGGAATGATAGTTTAAAATGAAATTTATTAACTGTATAACACTCATATACAAACATACATAATTGATCTGGTTGAACAAGAATAAGAATTCATATTAATATAGATACCATAGTAAAAGTAAAAAGGTAACTAGTATGATCATTTTTAAGGAAGAGTCGCATTTCAAAGTGTTTAAAAGAGTGAGCTCTGAGCTCACATTCTCTGTGTTCAAATCCTAGTTGTATAAGTTACTGGTTGTCTAAACCTTGGCAATTATTTAACTTCCCTGTGCTTTAGTTTTCCCATCAATAATGAAATCAATGATAGTACCTATCCCCCCCTGCCCTAAGTGCGAGGATCCAAAAATAAATCTCTAGCCTCAGAGTGCAGGAGACAAACATGTAAATACTAGTTTTTGTCTCTGATAAGGACAAGGGAGTCCTGCCTAAGAGCCTGAATACACAGGGGAGTGAATGACTTCCCTGCTGGGTCAGGAGAGACTTACCTGAGGAGGTGACACTTCACTTGGGTCTCTAACAATTTGGAAGTATTGGCTCAAAGGGGATGAAAGACATCTCAGAAAGAGAGAGCAGCAGGGGCAAAGACACTAAGCATAAAATAGACCAGCAAGAATTCTGTGTGGTGGGCTGGCGGGTGCTGTGTAACACAAGACCGGGCCTGGGTCGGGCTGGGAATGGTGCTCGGAGTTGGGATTTCACGTGTAGATAATGCGAAGTCATGAAGGATTTCCATGTAGACACACAAACGCCCAGCCATGGAGAAGAGGTAGTTTGTTCTCTACGTGTACAGCTTGGATTAGAGGGGACACAAAGCTGATCTCAGTGGGTTTCTGAGAAGGCAGCCAAGAGAAGATGTTTTTAAATCAAAGGTATTAATTGACCTATGGATCTTGAATGGTTAACCAGGATGCCCTACTGTTTACAATTCTACTTGTTCTTTCTTTGTTCCCTTTCCTCTTCCTCAACCTTTATTGGGCAAATTCCACATGAGAAGTTCTCTTCGAAGCACTGTGGGGAAACTGACGAATAAGTTATGGCTGTCACCCTGAAGATACCTAAAGCCATGTTCGAATTGTGTTTTTTATAAATCAAATCTTGTTTTGCTCATTTGGACAGCTCACTGTTTAAAGGAAGCTGGAGATGAGGGCTTTTAGAAAGTTATAGTATGTTTTCAAGAAGATAAGTCCCCACCCAATGTGTGTTCTGCAAGCGTGGATTTATATATACATCTGCACTGAAGTTTTCATGTTTTATTCCTGTCTTCATGCACTAGGTATTTGATATAGTTTTTGGAGGACTTCATTCCCCATACAAAATACCTTACTGATGCTCAATCTCAGATTATTAAAGAAGCTTTGAACACAAGGAAGAAAATACGAGGTTGGGGGAAGAGGAAATAAGTGAACAACAATGACTGGGAGTGAACATTTTAGTAGTGTGAGAGGACAGATATGCAGATAGAAGCCATGCAGGTAGTTAACCAGGAGAGCAGAGATGGCCAGGCAAAGGCATGTGACCACCTTCTTAAAGAAGCAGGTTTATTACAGCTTTAAACTCTGGCGTCCTAATAACTTGTTAAAAAATGGTCAAGATAGTTATTAGCATACAGGCCCCCAAAGAAATTCTTTTACTAAATTGAAATTTTGTGGCTTGTTTAATTTGTAAACTAAAGTCAGTCCAGCAAGTTAGAGATACTCCTGGATTGACATGTGCTGGGAATATTCATAAGTTTAGTCATTTGTTCATTCAACATTAGGTTCAACATTTGCTAATCACGTATAATGAAGAAAACCTTTGGCAGAGGGCATTGGTAAAAATTCCATTGGTGCACGACACAGAGATGGGCAATAATTAGTATAATAGCTGAGAAAGGGCAGCAATGATTCTTGCCCTAACTAAAGACAAGCCATACAAATAGAATCTCTGAGCACTGAAGAATAGTGAACAATGGGACGAGTTCAACACAGAAACGTCCCACATTCATGGATGGATATGAACCAGAAAAAGAGCCATGTTGCACTGCTGTTTTCTGGAATATTTTTCACCCTGGTCCAGTGATTCATTTAGGACCATGCTGGGCAGAAGCATCTCCACACAGGGGTGACTTCGTGTGCTCACTCATGGTTTATGGTCATGAAAAAAAGCTGCACGAGAGGAAGTGGGGGCACAGAGGCTCAAGGTATGGCATTTGGAGGCTCACTTATCTGTAGCTCTATGCACTTTTTTTTTTTTATGCCCACAGCACCTGGTATTCCTAGCTGGTCTCTCATCCAACTACTAAACAGGCCCGACCCTGAAGGTATGCCACATCTTTTTGTCCTGCATTTCTTTATGGTCTCTAATTCCTTCTGATTCTGCACTTGTGTTGATAGAAGAGTTTCCTGTGACCTTGACCAGGAGGGAAATCACCTGATCATCTTAAGGGAAGATCTGAGAGTCACATGTAGAAGCACTTCTATTTGTGAGAAGACAGCAGAGATCTCATTTCTATTAGACAAACCAAATAAAATGCAATAATTACTGGACATGAAAAGGCCTGGCAAACGCAGTCAGGTCCAGGCTCGTCTGGGTGTTTCTATCGTGTGTCCCATCCCCAGAGTTGCAGGTACCTCATCGTCACAATGACTCAGGAGGGAATGCCTTAGAGCTGCCTTTCAGGGGAAGCCACTTTTTAATGACGTCCATTTGGTTACTTCAGGACGAACTAACTGTCCTTGGTTGAAGAACAATTACATGTTTAATCTAAATCTCCCCACAACCCCATGAGGAAGATAATATTAAGCATATTTTGTATGTGAAGAAAATAAGGCTCAGAGACACAATCAGGGTCTCGCCACAACTTAATGTTAGCAGGAATTTGAACTCAAGTCTTTCTGAGAGACGTGAACCCAACCTTCCTTTCTCAGGGCTATTAGAAATGCAGATTGACACCTTATTGTCTGGATTCCAAAAAGTGACAGAATGAGCGAGAGGTTTTCTTTATGCAAAGGCTTAAGAAAAGAACTCTCGTCAGCAAATGGCATGTTTCTTAATTTTGTCTAGTTGGCCTTGGATACAAGCAGATAATGGCCTAATGCGGGATTAAAAAGTTGCCAAACCTGTTGAAAAAAAATTCTGACTGAATGTGCAATGAAACTACAACTCTGGAAAATCTCCATGAACTCAGAGCTAAGAAATAACTTCTATGTTTGACATGACCCTGAGAATTAAGCTTCCCAAAGAAAGGAAAGGAGGCTGAAACCAGGGTTCAGAGAGCGAACAGATTGGCCAAGAAGTGCCAATGAGCGAATGCAGGGCTTTAAAAAAGGTTTTAAGAAAAAGTCCCTGAGTATATTTCTCACAATTGGAAAATATTACATTCCCCAAGTAATAAAATGGACAATAAAACATTGTTTTTCCATCTTTAGTTATGTCATAAATAAAACATATATGTTTCTATAAGCGCTATTCTAAAAACGATCAAAATGACCTGAAGGCAGCCCTTTGTCAAGCCAGGAATTTTCTAGAAGCCCATCCAGTCTAAAGAGTTACCAGGGTCTAATTTTGGACAAATGGAAGCTCTCTCTCCTCAATGGTCTCAGCAAAGGGTTGCCTTTTGTTAAAGAAGAGGGAAGATGGAGAATCAGCGGTCTTCAGTGTCTCTTTTAACATCTCCTATCGGGAGTCCGTATTCTCCTCGTCTCTGAAACAGTGCCTCTTCGCCATCACCCAGGGTTAGTCCGTACTTATTTCTTTCAGTATAAACCCAAGCAGCAGTAGGTAACCTCCCTTACTCAAAACTTGCACATCCCTCACCTTGCAGAGAGCTCCCCACCTACACCACAGCTCTGTAGACCTTGCTTACACTCAGTTCAACACTTGGGTATATGATATTTCAAACTTGTAGTATCAGTCAGATACATTTCAATCACTGCTCAGCTTTAGGCCAATAAACTAATTTAAGCCTTAGATTCCTTGTTGGTAAAATGGAAATAAAAAGAGATACTTTATGGAATTTGCTGAGGCTTAAATAAAGATCTATCAAGTATCAAGCACACTGTCTGGCTCCTAACAGGAATGCTATCACTAATATTATTATTTTGCATAGTCATCTTGACTTCTCAGTAAGATAATTAAAAAGTTGAGAACAACTTTCATAGTTCTCATGTTTTCAACAGTGTCCACCTGGCAAAGGGCTAGCAAGAGATCATGGGATGAACCAACACGTGTTTAATGGATCTGCACAAATGCCTGGAAAGGGTACGGGAGAGACACGCTCAGAAACATACTGCTAACACTGCTGCTTGAAGAGGAAACAAGATGCTGTTTCTTTCCAACTTCCAGAAAAAAAATTCTACAATTCTATGAATATTATAAATAAGAGGATGTGATTTTTATAATTTGAGCAATCATGGCGAAAATAAGAACTATTTATTATTGCATTTCAAGAAAGTGAAACACAGATAAGGAAGTGTTTACCTATAAGTGTCTTTAATTCTCAAATACTATTAGGGTAAATGATGTTAAAGGAACACTACTCAAAGTCTGTAGCCTGGATCTCATAATTGCAGAATAATGGGGCTGGAAAGATCGCTTAATGGTTTCCATCATTCCACTGATGAGGAAATGAAGGCTCCTGGGAGTCACATGGCATGTTGTTGGTGAAGCCGTTCTAACCTGGACCTCATGATTCTGGTCCTCTCCCCCAGACCATAAGGGCATCCAGGCCTTTCATGTTATTTGCCTGCCCAAGTGCCTGCATTCCAAGTTTCTTTCCTTATTTTGTCTGATTCTGAAGGTCCCATCAGGGGATGAGATGAAATGAGATGAAGATGGAGTGGGGAGGGCACATTCTTGCAGAACAATCTATAATTTGCTTTTGATAATAACTCCAAGAGAGGAAAAACAAACAGAGGCTCCTTATTAAAAGTCACTAGTAATAATAGAAGAGATCAGACTGTGGTTTGTTCTTTGAAATAAGAGAAATAGGTGATAGTGCATACTAGAATGAGGCAGCATCTGGCCACCATTGATAGACGAGATCTCTGGAACCACCTCTTTGTTGTAAGTGGGAAAACATGCTACAGGCCCTAAAATTGCCCCTCTCTGCAACGGTCCTTGCCTTCCTAGGGAGTTCTTAGATGCTAACCCATAATGGCTCTAGGTGTTCATCACGGGCAGCTAACATTTGAGTTTCAGGTTCTCGAAGCTGGAGGGGTCCTGGTGACCATCTTCCTGCAGAAAGTGAAGGTTGAGGTCACAGAGATGCACCAGTTTTGTGGATTCCTCAGTTTTACTCTCTGTGGGCTGTTTTTGCTGGAGGATGGGGTCCGAGAGATGGGTGCTGTTGGCATCTCTCATTCTCCTTCTTTTTCTGGGAAAAGGTGCCATGCCCGGGACTACCTTTGTGAGTGTCCCTCTTCCTGTTTTCTCCCACCTCTCCAAAGCATGGGGCACTGACTGGACTGTTTGGTTGTGGTTAAAATCAATCCACAGTCCTTTTATCCCCACATAAAGCCGCCTTCTCCAGCTGTTTTTATATGGACATCCCCATAGTCTGGGTTGGGTCTAGTGACCATTTGCAAGGAAACAAAGGAAGAGAAAAAGGCTGATGATGGCAGCTTTCCGAGGTGGGTATAGCGATTCCAACAGAAGGGAAAATAATGAAAAGACGGCATTTCCATGCAGCCGTGAAAGGAGATGGAGGAATCCTTCTTCTCCTTGAATAATAAGGGCTCCTGCTAATTTTAACCAGAGTCGGCTCTGAAAAACCTGCAGTTGACTGTGAGTCACTGGCCCTCCAGGGAATAGGAGGTGGGGAGGTGTGTGTGTGTGTGTGTGTGTGTGTGTGTGTGTGTGTGTGTAATCTCACAGTGCCCAGAGCCCTGGAGATCCTGGAACACTTCAGTAGCACAGGCCAGATTCATTAAAAACCCTGGCTACAGGCCAGCAGTTAAAATTGAAGCAGCATATTTATTGCATTTTGTTCAAATAAATCTGAAAACGTGTGAATCATATTCCTTGGAGAGATTGGGAAAAGAAGTAAACAACATCAGGCTAATACTTACAAGCCGTGGCGGAGAGAGAACAAAGATACAGGAGGTTGTGCGGCTACAGGAACTCTGTGCGATGCTCACCCTTGTGGGTGGGGGCCGGAGGGGGCCACACTCTCCTGCCACTTTCTCCACCGGCTGGATCCTGGCCTTGCTGTCACTTTAGGGAGCGTGGCTTTGCCCTGTGCCCTGGGTTTCTCGGTTGCAACCCGGCAAATTCCACCCTGCTCTATGGGCTTCTGTTGTCTCCCAGATGCTGCTGCCGCCATCCTGCTTTCTAATGGCAGCTGCAGAAATTAGATTCAATTATGGGCTTTCCTATAATAGTATATATAAGGGAAAATCTCCCCCACCCCACCAGCCCAGTTCATATGAAACGCGGCAAGAGCTCAAACTAATTATTTGCCTCTGCAAAGCAAAATAAGTAGCTGGTCAGCTTTATCATGTCTGAGCTGTATTTTCTTTTGTCGTTTGATATCTTTCAGTGATGCTGAAAGGGACTGTCTGTTTCAGGAAGTAACCTCTAGTGGGTAGAGATTTGGGGTTGGACTTTGGGCCTCAGTTCTTTTAAGTGTAAAAAGGTAAGGATTCCTCTTATACGGTAATTATGAGGACTGAATGCAAGTCGTAGAAAATATAGAACAAAATATCCCCATGACCAAATGTCAAACCTCTCTTCTTTCTCTCTGTTAAAGAGATGATTTGTGAGTATAAGTATGAATAATCACTGATCCGTTTTTTTCTCTGTTCAACCCAAGATTGTTTTGATAGCATAATTTTGCCTCCGATCCTCACCCTCATTGCCTTTCATTATACACGTGCTTGTTGGTCTGAAACATTGAGAAAAGTAGGTTATCAGGTAAGAAGTATAGTCCACAACTCCTCTTTCAATTTATACAAGCACGACTAATTATAGATCTTCAGAAGCTTTCTGAGCCTTCTGACAATTTTAACAGGCCCAGGGCATGGGCTGGATGGTCAGAGGCCTGCTGATGGTCCCCAAAGAAACCCGGGTATGTGTCTGTTATGCTTTAAGGCCTTGGGAAAGGTGAGAATGCTTCTAAGACTGTAAATGTATTAACCAAGCCTCGCTTCTTAGGTAAAAGTTTCATGGTGATAGCAGTGAAGGTTGATCAAAACCCAGGCAGTGGCTGCCAATACACAGTGCTGGCAGAGGGGGCAGATTTCTGAATTGGGGCCAAAATATAAGATGACCCGATACATCCACTTGAACACCTCATCTGGCTCAGACCCCAAGAGTGTGGAGATGACTCTTGAGAAGTCAGTCCTATTCTAGCACATTAATACCTGCTCCGTCTCAGTGTTGGGGCTCACTTAGCTCCTTCTCTTCAGGTCTGGCCAGGTTCAAGGCCATTTCTTTCTATTCTCTGTGCCTTGAACCCTGGAAAACCTGTGTGGAGGTGATCTTGCTTCCAGGTGCTTCCTCCCCACAGCCTAAAATACTCGGCACTACTCAGGGAACCTGTCATGGCAAGGTGGAGAGGCCAGAGAAGGCTCTGGACTGGTTGGTTGAGGCATGCATCCTCCCAGTTCCTGAAACCTCTGACCTCACAAGTGTGCTAGTAATAGTAATAGTAATAGTAATAGCAAATACTTAAATTGTGCTTATACTATACTAGGGCACTCTCCAAGCTCATTTCATATTTACAACAAGCCCATTTTACTGAGCAGACACAGTGAGGATAAGCGATTTATCTCCTGTTACTACAACTAGTAGGTGGTAGAGTCAGAGTGTGAATGCATGCAACCTGGCTTTAAAGACGTAACCGTTCAACAATGCCACAGAGTCCTGATTTCTTGGCCATCTGGCCCTCTCAAGAACTAGACTGGGTTGCTTTTATGTTCTGGTTTCCTGAATGTGTGCAAGGAGGAAGTTCAATGAGGAGCCACTAGACTAGAGGGTACCAGGGAGCTAAACCAAATTTGCCAGTTAAACAAGAGCACATGTATCAATGTATCCCCATCTCTATGAGCCACGCCTCTGATTGCATGAGCTTACACTGAAATGTGTTGTCCTGACCCAACAGCAAGAGAACACTCCCTGAATTGTTATTCCCATGATGGGGTAGAAGTGCCCTGACTCATCAGCACATCCTCCTCCTGCGCTCTTTCAGGGTAGGACGGCAGATCAGAGTGAAAGGAAGACTCTGTGGCCAGTGACACAGACCAGAGCTCACTGGGTGACAAGGGAATGAAACCAGTTCCTTTGGGCCCTTTAAATGTCCATCTCCCTGCACGGACTGTAGGAAGTCCAGTTGTTATTTAATGGATGGCTACATGCTATCTTGCTATCTTCTCTAACTCCCTCAGCCGATATTCTGACTGCTGATTGTACAGCAGACACTGGATTTACCCACTCCTCTCACTTTGGAGAATTTGAGTCCCAAAAATCAATGATTCATTTTGCTGTGCCTTCTGGGAAGTCAGAAAAAAAATTCTGCCAAACACGATTTGCTTGTTGAATGAAAGAATGAATGGGTGACTGAATTAAGGCATCACCTGAGAAGAAACCAAGTTGTTTAAACACATGTGAGTATTCCCAAGTGTCTTGGACACCACATCCCTTTTCCTGAAAGAAAATTTAAAAACAGAGCAGGGAGAAACCTGGTGGGGGAGGTTTTGTCTGTCAACCACAACCATCAGAGCTTCAGACTTCACAGCATGAGTGGGGACGCCTAGCGAGGACACAAGGGCAATGACGTTAAGTGCTGCTCAAAAACAATCAGATACTGTCCTAACTAGTCTGTGTCTAAGCGGATCCAGCTCTACAAACAGGTTTCTGAAAATTCCCATCAGCTAAGGCAACCAGATTTTCCTAGCAATGAGTATGAAATGAGTTATCCAAGGTAAAACAGGTAGGTAGGATTGAAAGCCAAAGGGTCAAGCTCTTGGGTGTCCCCAGATCATCTTGACCACTGGGAACAGTAATGGGGGCACTGTGGCTGGCACCAACCCAGCATCCTGCTCTATACTATGGAAAAACCCACGAGATTCCTTCACCCAAAAGCTGTGTGCTTGGTTGTAAGCTGGATAAAAGCTATCACTGTTTTTTATCATCAACCCTTCTCCTGCCATCCAGGATTGCAGTGCCATGTATATTAATCATGTTTTTTATTTTTCATATTTTATTTTGCTTTGACATTTGGGTCCTTTCTGATCCTGGAGAGACTGTCTCTGAGAGCTAGCTAATTCCTGGAGATAGCAAATGGCACCCCTGAGAGTATGCCTTCCATGTGCAAACCAAGCAATCGAGGGCCCACATCCACTATCTCCTTTATGGAGTTTTCACAGTTTTAGCCACTATCCCTCAGTCCTAATATTACCCTAGGGCCAAGTACCAGGCAACTAGGAGCAATCTAGAATCTACTCAGATGATGCAAACCAGCCAACGCCAAATCCGCCAACTCTGCCTTGTCTGTTCCTTCCTGAGAAAATCACAATAAAGGCTGCTGCCCTGGCGTTTCACGTGTGGCCCTGCACAGCAGAGGCACAGTGTTGTGTGTCTCCTATTTCTAGTGATCTGTGAGAATAAACTTCCTCCTTCATAACAATCATTTTCATGTCTGCATGTCTTATACCCAATGAAAACAACTCTCAGGTGCATTTTAACATACAAAGATTCATGTCTACCCCTAAACCTTCCCAACACCCTTGAATTAAGTCTGGAGAATTAAAAAGAGGTCACTCTTCTACCTTCTCTCAATTTCTTAATATAAGCTGGGATCTTTTTTTGTTCTTTTTCTTTTTAATTAAAAAAAATTAAAAAGAACGCTGCAAGTATTTCTAACATTATCAGAAACCACAGCAACAAGAACTAACAGGTATAAAGCATGATTACTGTGTGTTAGGCATTTTCCATAGATTATTTTACTTAATTCATATTCATACAATCTCCATCAGTGGTCTCCAGAAATGGACTGATTGCCCAAGATCACAGAGCTAGACAGAGGTGGCAGTGAGACCATGGCAGCACACAGGGCTGGTGCACACTGGGGGTCGCCATGCCTGGGAAGCGGAGTATGAGGAGAGCACTGAGGCCTCATGTACGCAGCCCTAGAACAGAGCTGCAGACTGGCTGTGGGTAAGCGCTGTGACCTGGCTCCTGAGAGAGAGAAAGAGATCGCACCTATACACTGAGCGCACTGCTTAGCTCGACATTTATATTTTATTTTATTTTTCTAGTAAGATTTTGTGGGTGAAGGAAGCAGTATGGTAAATTCTACTAAGGCATCATTTCCTTGTCTGGCTTTGATGGGTCAGCACTTTGCCATCCCTGATATAAAATAGTATACGCTGCCCCACACTCTCTGAGACACTGGATTGCTGCTTGGAAAATTCCTGCACTAGACCATGAATATGATGGTCTTGCTGGTTTATCTGTTTAATCGTTGACCAAATCTTTATTAGGTGCCTGACACTGGTGCACGCTAGTGTCACATGTGTCTCTGCCTACCTGGAGTATAAGCCTCTTCTACACCAGAAGTCTATAACTCCACTAACAACACAGTCCTGTTCCAATTATATCAGAATAATCATCGGTGATTGACTTTTTCATGTGTGTGTATCTTACCCCTAACACACTGTGGAATCTCTAACCCTGGGACTGTGCTACATATATCTGTGGCATCCCCACAGCATCCACATCAGTAGACTGTTTGATTTGACTTGATCATATAAATTATGTTTTCTTACTGAATATCATATGCAATTGTCAGCATCCAGTTATAAATGTAACATTCGCCTTTTAAAATTAGAGCTTTGCCAACAATATCGTATTGTATACTTAAAAATTTCTAAGAGGGTTGATTTATATTAAGTGTTCTTACAACAACAACAACAACAACAACAAATTAATAAAGAGGGAAGGAAGGAAACTTTGGGAAGTGATAGATGTGTCTATATCCTTGGCAGTTGCGGTGGTTTCACTGGTGTATACTTATCCCCAAACACGAAGAGTTGTGCACATGAACTATGTACAGTTTTTTACATGTAAATTATACCTGAACAGAGTGGTTGAAAATCAAACAAACAAGAAGTATCTATAAAGCTAAAAAAAAAAAAAAATTAGAGCTTTGTTTTTCTTTAAACTGTAGATTAATCCACACCAGTTATATTAGCCACGACCTTAAGAAATTACTTAACCCTCTTAAGCCTGAATTTTCTCATCTGTAAATGTCAGTAGTACCCAACTGCATAGGGTTGTTGCAATTGACTCTACAAGTAATGCATGCACTGTATTTAGCATGTGTGGCACGTGGTATATGCTCCTTTATTGCTTTTGTTGTTATTATCTTCAGTTAATTGTGAATTAAGTGAGGGACTGTTTTGTTGGTAACACCCATGAGAACCATCAAAGATACATGCTTTCTCAGTGTTACATTTCTATAAACTTCTGGGCTGCCTTAATGTGTACTTATTTATTTGTTTAAGGAATGCAATACATTATAACATCTGCCAAAGCCATAAAATGTCATGCCACATATCACTGTCAAGTTCCTAAAAAGTTACAGAAAGAAGTTATAGGAAGGATTTGTGTGTGTGTGTGTGTGTGTGTGTGTGTGTGTGTGTGTGTGTGTGTATTTGGGGATTATCAGCTTTTATGGATTTTTCCAGGCCCAGGCTTCCTCCTATACTAAGAAGAAATAGAAGTTAACAGTCCACTAGGGTGTAAATTTACCAATATGCTTGGGGCAAAAGCACCAGATGATCTTAAACCAAAGTGTTTTCGGGCCCTGGCTAAGCCTCCCTTGATGCCTCGCTTAGCCCAAACCTCCAGGAGACACTGTCACTCATGACCAAACAAGCATTTTGGGGTGGGCTAGAAGCAGATGGAGTTGGGGGCCTCAGTACGGGAGAGTTCATGGAGAAGATGGGCATGCCGAAGGAGATGCGATGCTTTTATAACAGGATTTTCCTTTTCCTCTTGCCGTGCTCAGTAACAGAGCCTCCGAGGCAGACGACTGTGGTTAACAGGCATTGATCTGTGTACCAAAGGAAAGACCACAGCCGATCAGCGGAAAAGACATGTGATTAAACAGTTCACTGGCAACTGGAAACAAAAACACAGGGGCTCGCAGGACGCATGAGCAGTGTGGCAGACTGGAAAGGATGAGGCACGAAGACGCGGAAGACCTGAACTGGGGCCCTAGCTCCGTAACGCACACATACAGTGGACAACCGAGCAACTCATTCTCTGGGCCGAAGACCTGAACTGGGGCCCTAGCTCCGTAACGCATACAGTGGACAACCGAGCAACTCATTCTCTGGGCCTTAGTGTATTCATTGAACAGTTCAGGTTAACAATTCCTAATCTACCTCACTCCTGATTTCACAGAGAGCTCCAAATAAGATCTCAGATGTGAACATTTCTGCAAAACCCAACTACAAACTCGAATTATCATGTGGCTGGAAGCTATGCTCTCCTGCAGTCATAAACATATTAACCAAGGGCCTGAGCGAACCTGTGAATAATAATGAATTGGGCTAAATGATGTTAAAAAGAAAAAAGAAAGAAAGAAAGAAAGAAAAATCCCTCCAACAAGAAACAACAACAAGCATGTTACAATCTCCCATGCCCTGTAAAAGCCACAGCTATACTGAACCACCCACCGAGGTTATATTATGCCCCATAAAAACCAGCACAATCATTATCTTCCCACCATGGGGGGATACAGCTCCCCTCCGAGGTTCGGGCCACATGCATCTGAGATGGAGGCCATTTCTCCAAGGCAGAGCCGCTAACCTGGCGCACACCTGGGTTGCCACGGGGAACCTGGCAGCCGGCACCTGCTGCTGCAGCTGCAGACCGAGCTTCCCCGTTGGCAAACACCAAAAAGCGTTTTGCGAGGTTGGCTGCAGGGCCCAGTGCTGAGAGTGAAGCTCCTTCTGGCGCCCTGTCAGTACGGCTGGCGGCTGGGAGGAAACACAGTTCTTCTTGCCTCCTCCCTTCTGAGAACACGACTTCTGAGGAGCCCTCGTTAAAAAGGAGTGTCGCCACCACAGCGCAGGTGGCGATCGCCTTCCCAGCCTCCTCGGTCTTCCCGTCGGCGGAAGCGGGCTCTGGGTGAGCGCCACATTCTGCTCCACAGCCAAGGAGACGTGAGCTGTTCTGCCACCTCGCTTTTTCTGCTCTGCTGTCAGGGCTGTCGCAAACACATGTGAGCTCTCGACCCACCCTGGACGGCAACGAGGGGTGGTGGGCCTGGATCCCGCCTCCCCACCTGGTTGTGCAGAGCTACGAGCCCACACCAGGAGTTGGCATCTGTTATTTCTAGCTTATAGGGCAGTCAGAACCTTGTCTTTAGCTGGAAGAAAGAGAACCAGGGAGTTTAGGGATTTATTTTTGTTTCCCCTTTTATATCTTGAGTTGTGCATTATTATCCCCATTTCTTGAAGGAGGAAACTGAGACTTAGATCTCTCAAATATTTTGCCCGAACTAGGAAATGGAGCAAGAAGCAGCCTGGTCTGGCACACTCCAAAGTCTCTGCTCTTAGACCGTCTTCAGGCTGCATTTTTGGGACAGAAACAGGATGTAATCTTATGCTTCATCACTTTCTTCAGAACAAATCCTGAGCTGACCTTCTAATCTCAAATGACTAGTGTCCTCATAAAAAGGGGAAAATTGGGTATTGACACGGATACAGGGTGAATGTCACGTTAACACGAAGGCAGAGATCAGAGTGATGTGTGGACAAGCCAGGAAGCTCCCCGAAGCAAGGAGAGGCATGGAAGAGACTCTCCCCCACAGCTTTCAGAAGGAACCATCCTGCCAACACTTTGATCTTGAACTTCTATCCTTCAGTACTATGAGACAATACATTCTGTTGCTTAAGCTCCCCTGCTTGTGGCACCTACGGCAGCCCTGGCAAATTAAGGCAGTTGGGGAGACTGAACAAACCTACGAAGAACAAGTAAAGGGCAGGTTAGTAGGAACAGAGACATATTAATGCGAGTGCTGAGTAAAGGGAGAAATATGCTGGTTAAGAGAGAGTTTAAAAGAGAGTTTAAAAACTTGAGTTTTAAATTTTGAGTCAGACCTCAAGTAATTTTTAAAGTTTATTCCCTGATTTGGTGAGTCTGCGAGTGGTTTTGCATTCTATCCCCTCCGACCACTATCGGGGTATTTCCACCTCTTTCCCCGAGTTGTAGTTCACACCTCCTCTTTCATATAAAGTCCTGAGCCCAGATATATAAAGTGCATTTTTTTTTTCTTTGTGAGCTAATCTGAGCATCCTGGAAGTTCTTTCTCAATTTTAAGAGTCTATTGACCCGATGAGCAGAACTGTTAGAGGACATATCTTAAACCATGTCCACCTCCTGGCTGGTGGGCTGAATATTCTTGTGTTTAGTTCTCCCATCGGAAATATCATGATTACACCTCCTTTCACTTCCCTTATGGTAAGACTGTTTTGAAAAGAACTGTAATTTTGGGAATTTTTTTTAAGGAGTTGACCATCAAGACTTGTTTTAGTAAATTCCAAGGGAAAAAAATATGACTAATAAGTATACTGAGGTGGTACATTCTTTCTATTAAATTTTTCTTTGTGTAGTGATCATGGTTGGTCTCCTTCTTGTCACAGCATTGGTTTCACTCCACTAAAATATCGTGGCAAAACTGTTACTGTACTTTGCAGATCACTGAGCTTCTCTTATTTACTTTAAAAATAACGATTGCAAACCATGAAATTCCTTTGTCCCTCATCAGCTGGATTCCTAGTGTGTTCTCTGACTATGATGATGGAGAAGCTTATCAGGATCACTCCCAGCGTCAATTAATGATGTTTTAAAATTACATAGGGTGTAAACTGAAGGAAAAAATCTCTAATCTCGGCAGAAAAAGTCAGGGAATTAAGCTTTACAGTTCAGAGACTCTGCAGGGTCCAGCAACAGAGGGAAATACACTCTCACCCTTGAGTGGAGCCTGTGATTTCACTGCCTGGGCATGTAAGGAAATCTCGCGAGCTTGGTACAATCGACCTGGGGCTGCGGCTCTTCACGCTGACAAGAAGAAAGTGTGGCAAAAATAAGGTGGTAAGATAAGCACCAGGTTAGATCTCTGGGGACCCGGTTTTCTTAGCTCTGTTTCTATCTACCCGAAGTGTTGTTTGAATTCTTGAGATTTCGGTTTCCTCACAGGTCAGAAAGCTTGAAGATACTTTTCAGTTCTAATACTCTTTAATTCTCTAAGAGGCAGCTGGTTACACAATAGAAAGTGAAGATCACGAAAGCACAAATTGCAGAAATGTTGCGTATCTTCCTCACCGTGCATGGGGTAGGATGTGCCGTGGCCGGCATAAAATGATGACAATGTTCACACCACACGTCGGTGCAGAAAAGATGAATTTGGGATGTCAAGGGCAGCACTGACTTGGAGCATTCCTATTTCCATAGTATGACCTGAAGAGAACCACAGGAAAGGGCTCCTATACTATGCCTTGCTCAAAGATGGCAGGAGTGTACATAGCATTTTGCCTGGGCAATGTTCACATTTATGCTGTATGCTGCCTTGATTTTCATCAGGTGAGATTTGTTCTGGTGTAGGATTTCTCAAGTTCAGTACTCTTGACATTTGGGTCAGATGACTCTTTTTTTTTCTTTTTCTCTTTTTTTTTTTGAGGTGGAAGAGGTGGGAGTCCTGTGCCTTGTAGGATTTTTAGCAGCGTTCCTGGCCTCTACTGACTAAGGGACAGAAAGCTTCCCTCCACACACCCACAGTGGGACACTAAGACACATCTCCAGACATTGCCACATGTCTCCTGGGACAAGACTGCCCCAAGGTGAGAAATGCTATTCTAGTGGGATACAGTCTTACTAAAAGACTACCCACACCCAAACCATAGAGCATAATTTTAAGAAAAGTCATCCTCTCCTGAATTTGAAAAGAAAGCTACCATGTTAGACTCCTAATATCAATAGATATTTGGGTCCCTGTGCAACTAAATGCCTTCTGAAGAGTTAAGAAATGTGACTTTCTGATTACTGCTGTCTGTTTTTCATGACATCACTATTCCTTGGGCATCTAAGGGGGAAGGGGAAGTGGGGTCTTTTGTTGAACTCAGGTGAAGATGGTGTGACTGTAAGAATGTAGGTAGTCTTCTTCATGTGTTTACAGTTGGAAGCACTTGCTCTAAAGCTGTGTCCAGAGCAGACACTGCCCATGTAGTGGACTCACGATGGTGCTGGCTTGTGAAGACTACCCGTGTAATCATGCTCCTGAATATGACAACGGCCCACGGAGTAGGCCTGGGCTCACATACATCAACGGGCCATAAAGGAAGGGCATCATCATACAATGCAAATCATGCATCTCGGTGACACTGCCATTGTCCAAATGTTACTCCAAAGTTGGAAACATAAGACCCAGATTGTGAGCCAACCAACAGAGTCAGTCTCAGGATCTTGTAATGACCACTGATAGAGAACTAAAAAAAAAAAAAAATATATTGATTCACTAGTGCTGTGTACAGAGAATGAAGTTTTTCCTGATTGAGAATATATAAAAGAAATGTACCAAAGTCTTTGGAGGCAATTTCAGAAATATTCCAAAAATTCTTTGAGCAGTGGCAGCTTTGTGGAATGCGATGTGTCTGTCCTCTTGAGACAAGGGCCTGTGCATTTGGCTTCAGCATATATCAGTATATTTCTTAAATGGGTTAATCTAATTACTCAATACTAGTATACTAAGGTACTGCTCCCCCGACCCCAACCGCCCAAGTCCTTAACTACTAATCCCCAAAGAAACAGCGAGAGGTTAAGGTCCCCAGTGTTCTAGTCTTCAGCCACGTTTCTACTCTCCCTTGAGGATCACATTTTCGACGAACCCCTTAAACAGCCTGAGAAGGTGAAAAGAACAAACTCCTTTCCATGAAAGGGAAAGAAGCTCAATAGTATCTCCTCAGGTGAGGCTATTGCTGAGGTCTGAGTCTTTGGGAGAAGGAACCGCAACATGCCAGTAAAAGCTGGAAGCTACAAGTACCAGGCTGAAACTACCCACATGAGATAACAACACACAGCACTTAACATTTGGCATTGCCCTAGGAAATGTTTACAGGCTCAAAAACAATTATAAAAGATAGAGGGTATGGAGGGAGAGCTGAAGGCAAGAAGATGAATGAAAGAACTGTTCCATTCCTGGCCACCATTAATAGCACCGAATTATAACAGATCCTAAGTGACTAGGAAGAAGAGTACTGAGACAAATACTGAATTCCAGGAGAGACCAGACCTGTGTTTTAAAAACAGGGCCATGAGCTTTGAAAGGAATGCTATGTGCTTAGTCTTGTTTATAACATGGCAAAGGATTCAAGAATGTAATCTGCTCCTCTTGACCAAAAAAAAAAAAAAAAAAAAAATTCTCCTCAACCCTCACTCTTCCACTGCTTGCTCTGTTCTGATCCTAGATCTGAAAGATGGGATTCTGTAGTGAATTTCTGGAATGCTCGGCCTGGGCCTGTCTTTCATCAGTGTAGCTAGATGATGGAGTGGCTTTGTTTTTTTAAAAAGAGATCAATGTGCGGAAGGGAAGATTTTCTGAGGGAGCTTTTCAGGCTTGTCAGATGAGGTATTTTTAGGCAGGCTTTTTCTTTTCTTTCTTCTTCTTCTTCTTCTTCTTTTTTTTTTTTTTTAAGTCAGGGGCTTTGAATAATGCACAAGACCTGGAAATGCAAAGAGGAGCACCTCCAACTCTGTGGGGACACCATCCCGCCTGACTTCATCCTGTCTTGGACAATGTTCCTGAGGATTCTCGGAATGAGTTAACTGTGAATGAATGCTGTGAAGTGTAACAGCATGGATTTAGGGGTCTTGTGTCTCTTCTTCCTCTTCCTGGTTGTGGCATCTTGGGATGTTTCTTGGCTCTGCTAAGCCTCTGCTTCCCTCACTGAAGGAGAGGAGCAATATCTTCATCGTAGGGGTTTCGCGAAGCTCAAATTAGAATGCATCTGTAAAACAGCAGCAGCAGCGGGCAGGCACGCAGGGTGCAGTCAAAATGTTGCTTCCTTTCTCAATGCAGCTCCCTTGGAGAATGACAAGATCGGGGGTGCAGGCTGGAAAAGTCTGGAAAGCACATCTGTCCCAGCCTCCTCCTTAAAGAGGAGTCCCTTCTACCACATCCCTGACAGATGGGGAATCCAAGCTCTGCTCTAAGGCAGGCAGAGATGAGATGAGGGGTTCGCCACCTGCTAGAGGAGCCCATCCTGTATGGATGGCTCTCACTGTTGAAAGCTCTCACTGTGAGCCAACATTTGCCTCCTTCTACTTCCTACTAATGCAGAATACTGATATTTAAAAGAGACAACAAAAACAACTAACACGTTTGTGTATTTACTTCATACCATGTGCTGGTCTAAATAAGAGCTTTTCAGGCTTTATTGGATTTAATCCTTATGATACTCAATGAGGTAGGAATTCATACTGTCTTCATTTTACGGATGGGAAAAATGAGTCTTTGAGTGGTAATGCAACTTACCGAAAATGTCTTACATCGCGAGTGGAAGAGCTGAGACCTGAACCCAAATCAGTCTGACTCCCAGTTCATGGGCAATCCCTAGGCTACTCTGTCATCTTCTGTAGCTGGAGCGCTTGGTATTTTGCTGAATTCAAAGGAGGTGTCAGAAAATGGAGAGTGAATGAATGAATGAATAAACAAAGACATACATTTCTAAAGCAGCATCCTATTTGCTAACTAGTAAGGAAAACCAGGACTGCTGCATTTTCATTTTGCTGTGGTCCTTCAGTACCTCCTGGCCTCACCTTTTTCGGTCACGCTGTCTTTGTAACTCAGCACCATATTTAAGCGGATAAAAATGTAAAGCATACGCTCTAGTGTAGTTTTTGTGTGTGTGTGTGTGTGCATTTCCAATGGTGCAACCCTGATCTAGAGATATAGACTTTTAGCAGCATCTTAGTCACTGTTTACAATGGTGCACCCCTGATCTAGTGATATAGACTTTTAGCAGCATCTTAGTCACTGTTTAAGGTCTTCATTAAATTCCTATACAATTTCTCTGCTTTTTCTTTATTTCTTTCTTTATTTCTGTCAATGAGAAAATCATAAGATGTAAAGCTACAGAACTCTGAGAGGTTTCCTTATTAAACCTAAAATATACATAGGTATTTTTTTATTTTAAAAGTATCTTAGGTAAAATTTAGACAAATTTTAAACAGATATGGAAAGATGGGTCTCTGTAATGATCCACAGGGCTCTCTAACTGTAGTCTCTAATCCTACCCAGCTCCCCACCCCGCCCCTTCACCAACACTACCCTGCCTACTGGACCCTGGACCCTGTTTCCTGTCAGGAGCATGAGCAGAAGACTTCAAGGCAACACAGGACTGCCAAGCTTCCTCGCTGGTCACTGCAGCTCCTGCTCTGCCCCTGGGACTGGTCTTCATCCCCGTGCTTACTTTTCTCTTGTCACTATGCCTCTGCCTAGTGACTTGATTCTACTAACTGAAGAGTATTCTTGTCTATCCAAGTCCAAATGTCTATACTGGTTTTCTCATAACCAAGACCAGTCTTCTGTTTCATCTTCTACTGGGGATGGGAGTTTTGGCTTAGAAGCCCGGCTTACGAATTCTTACTCCAAATCAGGTTCCTCTTGCTTAAACACCCTCTGAGAACCATTGTTGGCCTTCATGCAGCAAGGAAGTCAGAGTCCAGAGCTAGTAAGGGAGGCAGTCATGCAACAGATTATTGTCATGTAACACTGAACTATGAACAAAAGAGTATTAGGGACTATAATCTCTGGTTAAAAAAAGAAAAACTAACAAGCTTTTTGCATTTTGCTTTTTATCTGTTAAATATTTTAATTTAGCTGTGTTTAATTTCTTTATGGTCAGTCACAAGCTCTTGATAAGAAAACCTCTAGATTATACTTACTAGTGAAGAGCTTAGATGTTATCTTATTACTTTCACTGTCAATTATTCAGCATCACATGATGCAGAGCTATGTCCTCAAAAAATACTTGTGTGTCATGTTGGGGGCTGTGCATACACAGACAAACTGAATCAACTGGTATGAAATGGATTCACCAGGTCCGCTAATTTTAGCAATGCAGGCAAACTAATAACTGTTAGTTTCCCCTTTATTATGGAGTATTTATTTAGTAAGAGGGGCCGTCATGAGTTAGGCTGTCCTAACTTTCTATCCCATTGTGCCTATGTGTAGACAAAGCCCCGAGTTCGGGATCCATTAATATCAGATAAAATAATGCAGATGACATGGATGTATGATGCACACTGCACGTATACCAGAGTTCTTTTCAGGTATCATTTAGTAGATAATACCAAGACTGCAGACTTCTTGCCTCCCCATCCACTCATAGCACATGACATTAAAATACTGAGAATACTATAAGAATAATCAAAATTATATTTTTGTACTTGCAAAGTGTAATTGTTATGTTGAGTTCTAGATGCTCTTTTATTTTATTTTATTTTGGATGCTCTTTTAAATGCTTAATTCATCAATGAAACAGAACTTACTGGAAACTTTTGCTTCTCAGCCTGTGTCAGCCACTGTGGGGCTCAGAACGAGAATGAGAACTGAGGACTCCTGCTCTTACATAGCTGATTGTCCAGTTTGGGAGACCAGACTTGCCTATAAGATTCTCATCAAACGACTTGGAACCATGCATAAGTAGATCTCAGATAGATAACCAGAACTATGGGAGTAAAAATAAAAAAAGGAATACTTTTCATGAGCTAGAATAGGAGCTGCTTTATTTAGGAGTGAAGCTTTAATTGTAGCTAGAAGGACATTCAGAATTATTGTTTATTCCATAAGAAACAAAAGATTCTATCCCCGAATGTTTAAGGTTAACATTAACAGCTTAAGACATCATTAGTTCTGGTGCCTGGAAATCTCGTCATGCCTTTTATTCTCATCAAGCCATCAAACTTGACAAGTCATAGCGGTAGAGTAACAAGTGTTTTCTGTTAGGGTCATTTTAGAACTACTTCCCATAAAACAGCAGTAAATAATATTGTTATGGAGTTCTAGTACTGTAGGTAGGTACACCATAAACCAACATCCCTGTGGATTTACCTCCCTGTATCTGACTTTTCCCAGCATTGTCGCCAGTGCTTGGCTTCAGATTTCCCCACTGCACGGAGAGGAGGGCAAAAGACAGGACGGAGAGTGCATGTATTTCTAAGCATCTTCCCATTGAGGACTAGAGAGCTATCTACAGATCTCACTGTAGATAGAAAAGGAACGGCAGTCGTTTAGATCAGCGCTGGAAGCTGTGAATACAGTCAATATGTCTACTGAATGGTACATATGTTTGACTAGAAACAGACACATGGGTTTATGTGTATACAATTTCAGTCTGTGCAGGGCAAGTGAATTCTCTGAGGTCCTTCATGCTCACCTTTCAACCTTGAAGAGAAAAGCTCTATAACTGGCCCAAAGTAAGGGAGAAGCAGACATAGAGAAGACAAGTGTAGTGTGGGGCAAGTTTCTGGAGTAACGGGAGACTCTGTAATGGGGCCACCACCACACACACCCGGGACTGCTGAAAAGGCCCCAGTCACCGCGTATCTTAGCCCCAGATTCCAAGTCCCTTCTCTGCCCCTGAAACACCGCACAGACTTCCTCTCACAGTGCCCACCCACTACTGGCCTGGCTCCTTAAAAGCCCCAAAGAACTGTAAAGATCCCAATCTCCCTTCCCTTTAACTAGAGCAGGGGCTGCTAAACGGCCTCTCGCTGCCTTTTGCGTGTGGTGCTAATTAACATGATCCAAGTTACAATATGTGTTAAAGATTCCAGTTTTGTTACTTATTTAATGAGCTTCGTGGGATTTGAACATGAGGCTCAAAGTAGCAGGGGAAACCTCATAATTAGTTCAATTACAAGAAGTTCCTACGCATTAAGACTATTTGATGAACTGCTAAGGGAAGGAACTACCGACCAGATACAAATCACTAATTTTGTTGCATTTATTATAATACTTATTTTCTTCCTAATTAGTACTGATTGGCTTATGATCCTAATTAATGCAAAGGAATTTGGAATGGTATACAATGGTATGGCTTAGGAGATGCCAGCATGTACAACTGCTAAATTATTGCTAATTGTTATTTACATGAGGCCTGGAAGACTAAGTAATGCAATGCTTAATTAGCATTAAAGATATGGTATCCATTTCCAATTTACACTAAGGCAGCGGATCTCAAATTGTTAGTTTAAAGAACTCAATCTTTAGATTCCAAGAACTGCACCATTGTATAGTGACCTTTACCTAAGGGAGACTGTTTCTTCTTGACTTCAATTGTATCTTGCTAGGGTTTGGCCAAATGTTGCAAAAAAGTTCTACAGGGACACTCAGCGTCACACTGGTAATCACTGTAGTACTTAAGGATTAGTGCTGGGAGCCAACTAGCAAAGAGGCCAAGCATAAGGCCTGGGTTTGTGCAACAGTAGAAGGTATGTGTGCTTGCTGAAGAGTGGGGTCCTGAGACGGCAGCCTTCTGGGCAGACCTAAGCCCATCTTGATGTCATGGTGGCTATGAGCAAGGTGGCCCTAGAGCTCTAGGGATGCCTATCCGGAGAGCTGGACGATCAGCCAGTATTCCGGGTGTAGCTGCTGCTTGTCTGATTGGGTTTGCCGTAAAGAAGAGAACAAGAGAAGGTCCTGGAATGACTAGATTTAAATTTCAATTCTCATCCCCAAGTGGGCCTGCTCATCCCCGATTACACCACTTCCCTTATGGCACATAGTGCCCCGCATTCTTATCTGTTCTCCACTAGTGAATGATGGGGCTCAAAGAAAACAATCTGGGACATACCTGTGGAGGCTTGCCTCTGCTTACACAATTCCACTGGTTTTGCACAGGAGCGTCTACCATTTTGCTTTTTTCCTACACCCCTTTCTTCAAACAGCCCCTTGTCTTTCTCCCCTTTTCCTCTGTCTTCTGTGCTTCTGCCTCCATGAAATGAAGAGTATTGGAGGAGGAGCCAGAAGTCCTGCCTGACCCGACTTCACAAGAGTCATTTCATGTCTTGGGACCTGAGGTTCTCCACCTTATGAAATGGAATGTTGTCATCTGCTGTTCCCTCCCTCACAGCAGTGCTTAGAAGCTCAAAAGGGATAACACACCCTTTGGAAAACCATATATAAGTGGGAAGGGTTCTTAGAATCAGTTCGACTGTTTTATCTTCATGGGTAGAAGTATCAGTGCCCAGCAGAGTGAAGGCTGAGGCAGTGATGGTTCACTTCTTCACTGTGGTGCTGATGCATGTGCAGAGGCACCTCCCAGAGGTGTATGCAGAGGCAAATGAAGCCTAGGAGAGGAGCTGGCTTTGGTCTAGACTCCCAAACACCACACAGGAATTTGTTCTCCACAAGTTCTGAGCACCTTGTACACTGAGAGCCCTGTTTTACTGAGAATGTGGGCCAGGGTGAGCGGACTCTAGTATTCTGTAATTCTCTGAGTGATTGTTTTGGGAAGACTTTTCATCTTCCAGATATAAATCATTCCTGGCCATCAGGCTTTATTTGAAGATATCATTCTCTGCAGCATTATACATTTTTTATATATTAGAGAGAGAGAGACAGAGACAGACATAGAGAAAGACAGAGAGACAGAAAGAGAGAGACTAAGAAGGACAGTAGCTATGTGATGTTTAACATAACACGAGCTCCGTATTGGGTTTTTGGGGTAGCCTCATTCAAACTTGATTATGGGCCTACTGAGTTTTGATTTCTCAAAGCTGGGAAAAGACATTTTCCCTGAAAACAATCAGTTAAAATCATTTGGCAATGTTCTACATGTGATATAAATATGTAATATAAAAGACATACTGTTTCCTTAAGAAAAATAGTAATTGGCCATAAGAAATTCATTATTTACTTTTTTTAAACTAGTTAATAAAATAGCCATATTAAGAAAATTTAATGCCACATGCTTTACACAAAATTTTAAGATTGTAAGATATATCATACTTCCTATGTACAAAGCATATAGAATGCATAAATTCTATATATGTATGTACATTTAAACTGTACACATTATATATGTAATTACCTATGTACGTTGTATACATAGACATATGCAAATTTAAAGAATGTGTTCTTCATATGTTCATTTGCAAAATGTAAACAACATGTCCAGTTATATACTACCACCCATCTTAAGACACAGAATATTCCCAATACCTTTGACATGCCCATGTACATAACCTCCACCCCGGACGTGGTGCCTCTGAGTAAACTTTAAACAGGTCCCCTTTCCTTAGATTAGAGATACATTGCTCACGCCAGAATAAAAGGCTTGGGAATAGCTTTAAAAAACTAGATTTTAGCTCCATCACTTGGCTGGATGTCCTTGTGCAGTGTACAAAAACACATAAGCACTGCTGCTCAATCTATCCTTTTCAGTTTTATCATGTCTATGTGGATGACTATTGTTTGTTTTTTCATACTTGTGAACTTTACAGAAATAGTCATGTTTTCTTGGTCAATACCGTATGTATAGATGTGGTGGCTTATTATTTTATTTTTGCTATTAGCATTCCTTTGTATGACTATCCTGCAATTTATTGATCCATTTTCCTGTCAATGGGCACCCTAGTTGAGTATAGTATTTAGCTATTGCAAAAAAAAAAAAAAATGTTTCCTGTGAACACGCAGATATTTATTTTCTATGCGTGTGTGCAAGAGTTACTCTAAGATACCTAGGAATGGAATTGCCAGGCGGTAAGGTGTGGAGACTTTACATCTTTGATTTTACTATATAATGCCAAACTGTTTTCCAAATGATCGTGCCAATTGACACTGCCACCAGTGGGGTATAAAGAATGCTCATTGCTGTACGATTTCTCCAACCCTTGGTATTATCTGATTTTAACTGTTGCCATCTTTTAGATGTGGCTTTAATTTGTCTTTTTCTTTCTTTCCCCTGATTACAAATGAGGTTAACAATTCCTCTTGTGTCCTTTTTTGTGAAATGCCGTTTCATGTTCAGGTTTTTTTTTTTTAATGTATCAGATTTTCTTATTAAATTGTAGGAGTTCTTTAACTATTCAGAATCCTCCTTTTCTGTTGGTTATAAAAAATGCAAATATTTTCCAAGTTGGTAGGTTATCACTATCTTTATATTGTCTTTTGAGAAACATTTTTTTTAGATAAATTTGTAAATTCTTTATGGTTTGCACTTTTTGTCTTACATACATCCTATACTAAGGTCATAAATTGTTTTTCTAAAAGTTTAAAGTTTCACCTATCACATTTAATTATGTAATCTATCTGAAATTGGGTTTGTGTATCCTAATATCTGGTAGGATAAGTTTCTCCATCTCTTCTTCTTTAAGAGTACATTAGGTATTCCTGTACCTGCCATATTGGCTTTCCATGCGAGTTTTAGAGTTATCTTATAAAGTTAAAAAAATCTTCTTGTGGAAATTTTGATTGGAATTCCATTAAATCTATGGATGAATTTGGAGAAAATCCGATACCTTTATGATAATAAATCTTTCTATTCATCAAACATATCTTTCCCAATTTCATTTTTTAATGCACCTCAATAAGTTTCATTTTTAAAAGAAAATAACTCACATATTTTATTGGATATATTTCTAGGTACCATATTATTTTTGTTATTATAAATTTGCATTTCTATGTACTAGTGACAAACAGAAATACACATCAAAAAGGCTTTTCTATATTTATTTCAGAACTTCCTGTCTTATACTTTTATTAATTATGATAACTTGTTCATATATTCTCTCTGGATTTCAGTGTAATCATATCGAAAGCAAATAATGTTGGTTCTAATTCTACTTTTCCAAACTTTATACCTTTTATTTCTTTAACGTTCCTTATCTTGCTGGCTGACCCCTTTAATGCAGCTTTGAACAGGTCAGTGGGCATCCTTGCCTTGTTCCTAATATTAAAGGGGTGGTTTTCAATGATTAACTGTTAGGTATGATGCCTACTGGATGGTTTTTTTCTTGATATCCTTTATCATAATGAGAAATTTTCTTTCTGTTCCTAGTTTGCCAAGAGCTTTTATCATAAATGAATGTTGACTTTTATCAAATGACTTCCCTATCAATTGAGATAATTATCTGGGTTTTCTCCTTTGTTCTGTTAATATGGGGAATTGCATTACTATATTCTTTAATGCCAAATCAAAATTGTACTCTCAAGTTAAAACAAACTTGGTCAGAATGTATTCATTTAAATATATTGCTAGATTAGATTTGCTCTTATTTTGTTTGGAATTTTTATATTTATGTCTGTGGGTGATGTTGACCTGTTATTGACATTGATTTTCTCATTCTGTGTTTGTCTGATACTGATCGAGGCTGCAACTTGGAGAGAGTTTCCTTTCTGTGCTATGGACAAGTTTGTGTAACAATGGGACTCTCTGCAGAACTAACAGTTTTATTGAGAAGATTTTAAACGATTGCTTTAACTAGCTTAATGATTAAAGGAAAATTCGGGTTTACTATTTCTACTTGAATACAATTTTGGTGAATTATGTTCTTTTCTAAACTGTGCTGTATCATCTAAGTTTTCAAATATATCAGCATCTAGTTGTTTGTACTATATTATATTATTCTTTTCATTTCAACTGCATTTGCAGTTGTATACCCTCCATAATAGTTTTTTATCTTCCTTCTTTCTCTATTATCTTTCTTTGCCTTCGAACCTTCCCTTCCCCTCTTGATTATTCTTTCCATAAATTCATTAGTTTTATCAGTCTTTTCAAATGAATGACTGGCTTAGTTGACTGTGTCTCTTGTATCTGCATATTTGTTTTGCATTTTGTTGATTTCTACTTTTATCTTTATGATTTCCTTTTGTTTTGGGGGGTTTTATTCATTAAAAAAAACATAATTTCTTAAGTTGCACAATAAAACTGTTCTTTTACCTTATCTTATTTTCTAATATAAATCTTTAAATTTATAAATTTCTTGCCAAGAACCAATCTAGCCACATCCTACAAGCTTTGATATGTAGTATTTTCACTAATATTTGATTCTAAATTTTTTGACCTATGAGTCAATTAAAAGTATATTTCCTAATTTCCAATAATTTGAGGTTTTTAAAGTGATCTTTTTGTTATTGAGTTTTAATCTAATTGCCATTTGTTACAGAATATGGTCTCTATGACACTGCTTTTCAAAATTTGTTAGACTTGCCCTGTGGCCTAGTATCTCATCAATTTTCATTATTATGCTAGGTGTGCTTTGTTGTGTTTTCAAATTAGTTGGATGTGGCATTTATATATGTTTATTAGAATGAGATTTGCAAGTTGTTTTTCTCTAATCTCCTAAATCTTTACTCAGTCTGTTTTTATTTGCTTGATCCATTACTGACAAAGATTGGCTGAAATATTCCATTCTCAGATCAACTTTGTTAGTTTCTCCTTCTGTCATCTTTGCTTTATGTGGTTTTAAACTATGCTATGTATATACAAGTTAGTTTTTAAATCTTCTTGGTTTTAACTGAACAATGTAGCATTAAGGTTATATTATGAATCTTGGACTGCCAATAATGCTTTTTTTTTTTTTAAGGGAAAAATCACCAAAGGCTATTTTGGCTGATATTAATATTTCAATATACCAGCTTTCTATTATTCTTTGTCTAGTATATAATTTTCTCATATCTTTATCTTCAGTTATATGTTTTCATATATCTTAGGTGTATAATCTTATAACCAGCATATTTCTGGATTATGAATCTAAAAATACAAACTGACCTTTTTAAGTTTTTATGTTTGTTGTGATTACTAACTTATTTGGAATTTTTTGTGCTTTACATTGTAAAATTTTGAGTTTCTTATGTTTCAGCCTTTAAAAAATCTTTTTTCATCCCTTCCCCCACCCTCAATTGGTTTGTAAGTTATGTCTTTAATTCTACTTGTTTATGCCTACCCTAGATATTCTGAAATCCACATTTAATAAAATAATGTTGAAAGTTATCATTAGCCATTGCCAAAACAGTAAACTTTAAGTATTTTAATCTTATTACTTCTAACCATTTATACTATAATTATTCAGTATTTTACTTCTATCTTTCTTACACAACAAATTAGAGATTATTTTTATTGCTTTGTATAGCCAATGTTATATATTTAAACTTACCTATAATTTTACATTTTCTTTGTTTATTATATCTTCTTACATCAGACCTTCTTTCTGGGGTCATATACACACACACATATACATATATATATGTATATGTGTATATACATATATACACACACACAGACATATATATATGTATATGTGTATTTAAAGTATATCCTTTACAAATCGTTTTAGGGAGAGTCTATTGATAGTAAACATTCACATTTTTGTTAGACTTAAAATATCTTTATTTTTGTTTTTGAAAGATTGTTTTGCTGTGAATATTTTTCCAGTTTGACAATATATTTTTCTCTCTACACTTTGAAGATAGTTTTCAACTGTCTACTGGATTTCATTGTCACTGTAGAGAAGTCAGCTAAATATTTAATGCTTGTTTTTTTGAAGGTTAATAATTTCTTCCTGGGTATTTGATTCTATGTGTCTACCTTGATAATTTTTTTTCTTTAACAGATATCACGTTAGAATTTCTTGGGCTTTATGATTTTGGGGATCAATACTTTTCATCTATCCCGGAAATTCTTAAGGATTATTCTTTTCTCTATTCTTCTATTATCTCTTTTCTGGACCTTCAATAAAATGTATTAAAAACCTGTTTTTTTATTCTGTGGCTCTTTTAACCTTTGTTTATTATTTTCCTCTATTTAGATGTTTTTGGACTTACCTCCAGTTCAACAATTTTTTCTTTAGTTATGGCTAATTTGATATATCATCCACCATTAAGTTTCTGATTTAAATTATTATATTTCATTTTTAAGTTTTATTTGTGCAGTTTTCAAATCTATCTTGTCACATTTCATAGTCAATCCTACTCATTCTTCTCTTGATGACCACCCTTATGTTTTAAAATATACTAAGTGTACTTAGTTTATATCTGAGTTTCTCATTTTTATAGACTCAGTGAGTCTAATTCTACTCTTTGTTCTTTCTGCTGACTCTCATAAAAGCTTGTTATTTCATGCATTTTGTATTATGATCTTTTATTATGATTCATGTTTTTGGCATTTTATCTGTGAGAATTCTTTGATTAATGGTTTCCAAATGCACTTTTCCAGAGATAATACACACTTATATTTGCTAAGTGCCTAGGGGTTCCACTGACCCAGTAGCATTTTAAACAAAATTTTGGCTTGATCATTTTCAGGTCCAAAAAGTATCTATTTTGGCCCTCATTCAATTACAAACTGTCTTGGCGTCAAGATTTCTCAGGGGTGACTGGTCCCTCTAACTAAAGCAGAGATAATCAATAATCCTTTCTCTCTTTGTGGGGTGAAATATATTCTAGCTATTCTTTCACTGAGTATTTTGTCTTATAGAATCTAGAGTTATAAAGGGATTTTGGATCATACCTCCTTTATCTCATGGACACTACATTTGTCTTCTATTTCTTACATGCGGCCCAATAAACTAAAAAGTCTTGACATCCAGGGATAGGTAGATACCCCCGGGAAAATCCATCAATTTTAAGACTACCTATCTCTTGGTATTAATGTTTTCTGATCAATTTTAGCTTCTAAGAACCTCCCTGCACAGGCACATGCACACCAGGATATGCATTTAAAAAGATGTCGTTTATACTTTATTCAGCTTTTAAAGGGTTTATATCAGAAGAGTTTTAAAGTATACATTGTCCGTTATATCTTAAAAATAGAACTATTTTGTTTGTGATTTTAATTGCAAATGTTAATACAAAGTGACCCGTTATCTTATCTCCTCCTTTATTCACATCGCTTACTTTTGATTAGTCTTATTCAGGCAATTTGAAATTCAGTTAATTAATTAAAGATGCTACACAATAAAAGAGTTGCAGCTCCTTTTTGAAAAGGAATGTTTAACTTGTTTCTACATACATATCCTATGATGTAAAATTTTAAGCCATTTTCTTTTTAAATCTTAATAGAAAACTTCTCAATGTGAGATCCATGTCTATTTTCTTCTACAAAAGGGTCTATAATTATTAGCAGATTTTAAAATAAGTATGTAACCTTAAAAAAAAAAAAGGTTAAGACTTGCTTATCTTAGAGGAATACCAACAATGAAAAAGGTTCACATTTATAGGAGAAATCTGGAAACTATGTCTGGGAAAAGGGACTGAAAAATATCCCATGAGAAACAGTATATATAGCTATATGTATCTACATATATCTGTTTGTCTAACTAGAGATTGATCTGCCTGTTTACACAGAATCCACCCCCGCCCACACACGCACTCTTATATATGCATGCACATGCTATTCTGCTAAAAGGCAATAGTAAATGAGAATAGGAATTGCGGGGATCAATAATAAATTTGTTTTGATTATGTATATTTTTCTACTCCAAGTTTAAGGATAATCAACTGATATTCACTAAGAGATCCAAACCAGTCATCGCTGAGAAAACCCAGACAGGAGTCCTGTCTAATATGGGTAATTCTGTTAGTTACATTAACGTGGGTAGTTATGTTACCCACCTTGACCTCCCTGCCAGACTTGGCTCCAAGTGATTCTACTGTTTCCATAAATCACATCTTCCTTCCAAAGACAAAAACATTTCTGAAATTCAAAAGAATGTGATAGGGCTTTGAAAAAATTTCCAAGAGAGCTCTAAAATATTTTGAGCAGAGGCAGCTGCACGAGAATCTGTGTTGTCTAGTCATTGCTGGGCAGGAAGAAATCCTCATTTGCGGGAATGAGTGCCAGTGGCTTCATGAGTCTCAATGTTTTACAGCCACCTTATTCCTGTATATCTCAAAAATCATTTATGACTAGAGAATGGTCAACAAAGTAACTCTGAGGGAGGCTCTGAAGAAGGACCCTTGAATATTAGTCTATGAATGTGTCTCTGGGATAAAGTGACACAGTGACATCTTGAGGGGCAACATCCATTGGGAAACGATGTTTGGTTATGCACACTAGAAGAAGCAATATCACTTTACAGTTGTTCCTTGGGTACTCTGTGGTGTAATGTATATTTTTCTTCCTCCTTTTAAAAGCAAAATCCTAGAATTGCCTGTTCTTTTCCTCTGGCAACAAGGCTCTAATGGAGTATTGCATACTCTAGTTTTCTGCTCCAAATATTGTTTTTAAAACAGAAAGTCTTATGTTAGCTTTCCCCGCAGGATCTCTCTGGCTGTCATTGTAAACCTGCAAGGAAATCATGGTTCTTATGACAACGTGGCTGGTTAAAGGCTGAACACTGAAAATGTACAATGGAGAATCCATAGTCCTAAAAGCTGATTAAAAGTAACCCTGCGGATACTAAATGGTGGATTACAGAGTGATTACTGACAAATTGACAGACCAGCACCTAGACGCTGTAAAAACAGAACAATTGTACTGTAGATTTAAATTAAGACCATTTAGGAGAAGAAAAAGAAACGTCATATAAGTAACTGTGGCCTTGTGTGAGATTCATACAAAATAAATATGACTGTGCTCCTTGATGGATTCCACAGCTTAAAATAGTCAACATTAATACGCGCATTAAGCCAGAATTATTATTATTACTGTTTATCATTACATGTGTGTTATCTGGGCCACTTAAAAGAGAGATAGCAGAATAGCATAGCTCTAAAGAAATCAAATATGGATAATGTGAGATTCTAAAATAATTACAAGTTATTCGAAAATGTAAACAATAGAACCTACTGCTTATCTCAGAGGCACTGAGCGTTCTCTGAAAACTGACCAAGGACTGAGCCTTACATGTAAACTTCAAATCACTGCAGGGTACATTAGCAATGTGAATAATAATCATTAGTAATGTAATAACCATCACGTGCCCACTATGTGTCGGGTACTATTAGAGCAAAGTATTTTAGATGTATGATTTCACTTAATCCACATCACACCCTTAGTATGTATAATCCTAACCCTAACAACACCAGCTTATCATTGTATGTCATTCTGTAGTTATATCATACATGGTCGTGTGATTCTGTACCTTTTATGACAGGCAGGGCAGAAACAATCATCTTTTTTGACAAATGACAAAACTGAAAATTCGGAAAAGATGGGTCACTTCTGCACTGACAGCAAACAGGGATTTACTGTCATGGTCCTTCCTGCTGTTCCACACCATCATTGGAAAAAGGGTAAAAAGCGGGGATTCCTTAACTAGGTTGATGGCTTAGAGCTGTCATCAGCCTTGGAAGAAGCCACTCAGACTGGCGTAGGCTGATGGCCATTCCCGGTGTTATTTGTCCTACAGTGTGAGGGATTAAACAGCAAACACGGATTTACTGTCATGGTCCTTCCTGCTATTCCACACCATCATTGGAAAAAGGGTAAAAAGTGGGGATTCCTTAACTAGGTTAATGGCTTAGAGCTGTCAACCTTGGAAGAGGCCACTCAGACTGGTGTGGGCTGATGGTCAATCCCGGTGTTATTTGTCCTACAGTGTGAGGGATTAAAATTAGATGCGCAAACCTGCTCCGACCAGAAGGGCTGTGGTGCGATGGTGAAGAGCACGCTCTAGAACCAGGATGGCTTGGGACAAATCTTGGTTCTACTTCCTGTGAGCTCTATGTCCTTGGAAATCGACCATATCTCTCTGGGCCTCATTCCCCTGATCTGTATAATGGGGATAATAGTTGTATCTATTTACTGGGGCTGGCGGGTGGAAAAATGAGATTATGCCTGTAAAACACTTAGAATAGCACCTAACACTTACCACCCCTTAATGCTTACTTAAAAATTATAATTTTAAAAATTATTTCATTTTTTAAAATGTTGTTTTGATATGCATGAAAACATCCAATCCTATAATTCTACGAACTAAAATGGTTCCCTTCATGGTCTCCCTCTTCTCATTTTCAGTGTTCCTAACTGGGATTTGACAGGCCTGGCTCTCACCCAGTAAGTTCCCTACAAGGCTGAGGGTCCATAGGAAATATCAGACAAGGGTTTTCAGTAACTCATCGGAGGGCTCACATACTGCAGTTACAACTACAGCTGTGGCTGAAATTAGGCCGTCCTGTGACCTTGGCCCAATCTCTTATTTGCTCAAGATCTTGGTGCAGGAACCAGGTGACCTCAGGCCATGAACTGGGTTTGCAGAGGAAAATGCGTGGTGGAGCCCCTAACTCCTCACTACAGCTTCGGGTGCCCCCCACGATGCCACACTCACTTCCAACCAAAGCCTTTAAAAGTAGACTTCATAAGCCAGCCGGGAATATGACCTACTGGGAACAGGGATAAAATAAGAAGAAGAATCAAATATTCAGCTATATGGGAAAAACATAAAACAGCACTTTCGGTCTCTATAATTATCTACATAGGTGACAATGTATTTTATTGCTCACCAGATTTATTTTACTGGTATGGATACAATCAAAAAGTTGCAATGTTGTTTTAATATGCTTTTCAACAATGTGTGGCAAACTCAGAAGAGTTGATAAAAAGCCAAAAAACAAAGGCAAGGCAAATCAGAGCCATGAATAAAGGAAAAAAAAGGCTCTAAGCAGGGAATACCCTAAATGATATAATAATCACGGAATTATCCAAATTAGATGTGGAAGGATGGAGCTTGGGCTCCAGCCCCCTGAGGCGACTGCTCTAGAAATCCAAGGTGTACGGATCCTCCAGCCGGCGTCCCCTGCCTCCCCAGGCCGGCTCCGTGCCATATGCTTGCTTCCTAGGCTTTTTGCTTTTATGAATTTCAATGATGCTACCATTTTCCTCACCCAACTTGTATATTTTACACCTGTATAGGAGAATGTCATTGGAAGTGTCATTTATTCCAGAGCCGTGAAACTGCAAATGGCGATTCGCTCTACCAGGAACTTTAGTTCACACAATCAAGCAATTGAAAGGCTTTTACTACTTTCAACTCCACCCCACCTTCCCCAAACTTCCGCTTTATGGGGAGCTTTTTTTATGCTTCCTACAATAAGCCCGCTCTGAATGTAAATGCACATTTCCGATGTATATGGCACTTTCGAACAGTGTGAATAGAAAATCTTGGAAAGATGCGACAGTGAAGCAACTGCAGACGTAATACCCTGTTGTTTTTATTGCTAATTAGAAAGAAAACACAAGTTCGACCTTATTGCAGGCTAATCAGCTATTAAAACTAAGTGCTTCTTTAAAAAAAAATGAAATCTGGTTGCTTCCTTTAGCTGTAGGAAAAGGGAAAAAAAGCAACCAAGAGGGAGCATGTGCTTTAAACTTCTTTCCTTATTCTCTGTGCTGATGCAAATTCACTTAATGGTACTGATGTAAAAAGTAAACATGGGCAAGGCAGCCAGTAGTCTCAGGGCAAAGGTACGGCTGCCATAGAAATCCCTGGATGCTCTTCTCTTGCAAAGTCCTGTTATTGTCAGAAAGATGAATTCTAAAACAACTCCATATTGTGCAATCTGCAGATTTTATTGACAAAGGTGTCAAGTTCTGCAGAACTGAAAGTTGTTTCCCTTGTCACGAGATAAATAAGCAGGTTTGCTCGAGCTCCCAGCTTTATTCAATTTGCTTAGATACAAGGTGACTGTAAGCATTGATTCCATGTAAGACCGGATATAGATTTTTTAAGGGAGGCACATGTCCTGGGAGTTAGAGTCACCTCCTGAAGCCGATGGCTTTGCAGTTTGGCTCACAGATCCAGAGAGAGAGGGAGGAAGGGACGCAGGGAAGAGAAGGTGAGAGAGAGACAGAGAGAGACAGAGAGAGATAGAGAGACAGAGAAGCCACTGGAACCTGAGAGATTATGGTGACACTGGGGACAAGTGGGCTGGCCAGTTCTATTGCTCTGCCTTGGCGATTCACAGCATGTTACAGTTGAATGAGACTTAAAGATCACCCGGAACCATGGTTCTCAAACTTGAATGTGTGTCAGAATCTTGGGGTTTGTTAAAACACAGGTCCCTGGTCCCCAGCCCCAGAAGTGCTGATTTGGCAGGTCTGGAATGAGGCCTGAGAATTTGCATTTCAAACAAATTCTCAAGTGCGGCTCATGCTACTGGTCTGGGGACTATTGGTCTAACATAACCCTCTCATATTACAGGTAAAGGAGATGCAGGGAGAAATACTGATTTGTAGAGGCTGAACCTACACAGGCCTAGGAAACCAGTGTCTCCCACTTTCACATCCAGGGTCCTTGCTGTTTTACTAGAACCATGCTCTGTAGCCTTTCTACCTGCTGCATATAAACATAATCATAATCTAGAGATGAGGAAGTTGTTTCTTAAACTGGCAACAAGAGTGGAGTGCTTCTCTTCTTGCTGAAAGCTCCTATGGGCTCATTCCAGGTAAGCTGCCTCCATGTTTGACAAAAGGAAAAGGCTTGGAGATTCCTTTCTACACTCCTGCTAGTCTGAGAAGACAAGAGACCAGAGAGGCTTGGGGCTGGTCAGAAGTGGACTTGTGGACTACTTACTTACACAGTAAGTAGTGAGTTTCTGGAGACGAAAACTTTTTCTTAGCAGAGGAACGTGGCAGAAGGTATTTGCAAATCAGAGAAGCTATTTGGGGTTGGGTGACCTCTAAGGTCCCACTTAACTTTGAGAATCTATGAAATTTGCTCTTTTAATACATATTGTAGTAAAATTTCCTTGTTTCAACCTCACTAAGCCATAGTTTGTAATGAGATGAAAGTTGTAATTGAATAATACTGAACCCTGAATGATTTACTGTGCAAACTGCTACTTCCTGAGTCTTATTTTAGCAATTAGCTTTAAAAATACCTGTCCTGACATAAGTATTAAAACACACCCAGTCAGTCTGCATCCTACATCCTAGAACCTACACTCTCCATCTCGGAACCTGCTTTATCCTCTTCACAGCATTTATTGACATCTTATTATATTAAAGACGTATTGCCTTGCTTATTGTCTGGGCCCACCGAGATCAGAATATAAGCTCTGTGAGAACAAAATGCTGCCTCTCTTGGCCACTGCTCTAACTACAGTGTTCTTGTAGTGCCGGGCACAGAGTGGCAAGTGATCAGCATCTGCTCAGTGAATGAACTCTGAAGGTCCTTTACCTCCAAATTAACATCTACAGAGCTTTGCAGAAATGCGCATTTAGTAACCAGAAGGAACTGCTGCATTTATTAATCTAGTAAAGGAAGAACATGAATGGAGAAATAAGACTGTCACGCATCTCCTCCCTGCCAGCCAGCAGATGTACAATAGATGGTGTTAAGAAAAATTAAGGAATATTAAATGGCATCAAGTGAGTTTTCTTGAATCTAAACCACGTTTTGTTTCTCTCGGAGACTCTTTATAAGAGAGGCATCCGTGATTTTGTATCAGTGTGCATCATTTGTTAGCACTTGGAGTCTGGAACACTTTCTTTTCAAATTCTTATAGGAAAATCAGCAGCTCTATCACTATAGTTCAAAAATATCAGATCGGTTCAACACAAAAAAATATCACGCTGCTCTACATAGTGGAATCATATAGCTTTGTGATCATCTCCATGGACCAGACTTTACTAAATCGTTATTGAAAGTATGGATGATACTTCTATTCAGAAATTTTCACTTACTACCATTTTGTTTCAAGATTGTGGATTGAGCTACAAGCCGAGTAGAACTTCTAATGGACACTGCCAACAGTACGCTGAATTTGATTAAAGTAAGGCAGCTCCTTTGAAGTTATCCTAGAACAAAGGGCCAGAGAAATATGAAAGGTTTAGGGATAAAGCTAAAAACAGGCAGTTTCCAGGAATACAGTTCCAAGCAGAAGAAAACCGAACAGGCTGGAGTTGACCTCTCAGATGGCGATGGGAAAGCAAATTCAGATTTGTGTTGGGTCTGTGAAGGGCCAGAATGTCCAAACGGGTCATTTCTGGAGTTGTTAAGGTAGGATTCAACCAAATGGCAACCCAGATCTGCTCTGTGCTCAAGTTCTAGACCAGGACACCAGAGGTGAGAGGAAAAGGCCACCTGGGTGCGGGGCTGATAGGCACTCTAATAAAAAATCATGGAACATGTGAATTGTTCAAATCAGCAACTTTGTAGAGGAGAAAAAGCACCAACTCTGAAGTCAGACAGATTTAGGTTCAAGTTCAGGTTCAGCCACTTACACACATGATCTTAGACAAATTTTTCATTTCTGGAGGCTCAAAATCCTCACCTTTAAAATTGGAATAGTTTCGGGGTTTGTGATGTACAACATGGTGACTGTTTTTAAGAATACTATATTGTACATTTGAAAGTTGCTAAGAGAGTAGATCTTAAAAGTTCTCATTGGAAAAGTTGTAACTATGCGAGATCATGGATGTTAACTAAACTTATTGCGGTAATCATTTTACAATATATACATATATCGAATCATTATGTTGTACACCTTAACCAAATACAAAGTTATGTCTCAATTATCTCTCAATAAAACTGGAAAAAATTGAGATAATAGTGCCTATTATCCAGAGATGTGGGATAATTAAAGGTTATAAAGAATTTCAAATAATGTTGCATCCTGGAGCTTTAAACACATGTTAACCGGCGGCTCTATCTCACTGAGTGCCACAGTGGGCAGGCACATCCCGCCAATGTGACAAGGACTGAAAGGGGATTGCTTAAACATTCGTCTCTACACCTGCCTATACCGATTTACTATGCTCGCTGTTGTCCACTTTGTTAAGAATGACAGCAAGACACCTTTCTATTTTGACACTGAGTAATAGCCCTCCTTTGAAATTTTGTCTCATCTGTTAAATGGGGCTAATCACATTTAGCCCGCCCACCTCAGGGGGACATTGTGAAGAGCACAGCAGATAAAGGAGGTGAAAGGTGCTACAGAGGAGTGTAAGAACTGGGCGGGATTATGCGATTAAGATTAGATTCCTAATATTCACCCTTCTGGGCTTTGGTATTTTTGGGCTTCCTGATTATTATCACTACAAGATGTAAGATAAAATGACATTATTTCTTCTGTAGAGGCAGACACCTTATTATAAAGCCTGTCTTCCGGGCTTTTTCTTGTCTGCTTTGCAGTAGGAACAGAAAAGAAGCTGGCTTGCAATAAATGTGATGCGATGCCTCTTGAAACCAGGACCTCTGAGGGTGAAGTCTGTATTGACACTCTTAAAATACGAGCCTGTCTCAGTGTTTTATGTCATCAATTGTGACTGTCAGTCTCCTTTGCAAGAAGGGAATAATGGAACTCATTTTCCCCTTGCTCTTTTCCAAACTGTTGGCCCGAGGGCTGGGTGCAGTCCTATCTCTGGTGGGAAGAGGGGTCTGTTTTAGGAATATGGAAGGTTTTATGATGCTGTGTACTTAATCTCAGACTCAAGAACTGGGAGAGAGCATATGGCCCTCCAGGTGAAAGGTATACCACGCCATTGAACCTTTTGATACTTGAAGACTGTTTCTCTGGAAGCCAGGGAAGATTTTACCAATTCACCAGCACTTCTTATTTGCAGTGTTAATGAAGGTCTTTCTGGGACAGTCTCCTCTTAACCTTAGCTGGGTAGGCACTGGGCTAAAGCTTCAGGGACACTAGCGTTTATAAGCCCGATTGGCTTCTGAATTGTGCTTAGCTGCCCTAAGATCTTCCCCAGGTTATAGAATCTTTTGGGGAAGCAAGGTTTAAAGTTCTACCAGGGAAATATAAAAAGCACAGTGGATCTACTAATAAATCAGAAGACAATTAAGGTTAAAAAGTCAATGTTCAGGAAACATCAAGGATCTCAATTAAATCAACATATCAGGGTAATTCAAAGGCTAGTGCCTGGAAGGCATCATTTTATTCACAATCCAATTCATCTATCAAGCAGCATTTCCCCACTCGTGGGCCCTTGTACTACAGAATGATCTGGGACATTTGCCAGCTACAGCCCGTTTTTCTGGCTGGTGCTCATTCTTGATTGAACATTGGCCAGGGTTTATAACCAAACTAGATTAAGCTTATCTGCCACCCCACCCTTCTTTGCTCCTTACTTTTCCTTTCTCTTTTCCTAGAATATCAGTTGTGCACACACACTTCCTCTATTTCTTTTTCTAGATCTATCCAAAATAGACAAGAACACATTCGAAAGATATTTCCTTGGGCTCTTTCTACCTGAGATCAGAAAGAACAAACGAACAGAACACCTTCTTTTCCTTTCTTGCACATCCTTGAGGGAACGGTTTTAGAAATGGTTCACTTGATGACCACAGGAAGCCTTTCAATACCCTGGGGGTTGGTCTCATAGTGAAGGTTAAGGAATTGTTTCAGGGTGAAGATAAGAGAAATCTCAAAGATAAGGAGAGCTTCCAATGTATTGGTGATTTATTACAGATTAGAAACTCTTCTTCAGTCTTTATACACATCGGTTTTTTAAATCCTTAAGTAAGTCTCAGAATAGACATTTCCCTCCCACCCCCTCATTCTACTGATAAGAACATCGAGGCTCAGAGAAGTTAAGTTATATGCTATGGTCTCATAGCTAGAAGTTAGAGATGACATACAACTCTGTAAGGTGAGGTTGCAGGTATGCCTGATTCCAAAGGCCATATTTTTATTTTAACTTCAAGGCCCATGGGTCTCAGAATAACAACAAAAGCAAAATAAACATATAAGTACTTTTTGAGCACTTCCCATATGTTAGGCTCTGTTTTTAGCATCTTATATGAAGTCACTCCTTTAATCTTCACAGTACATCTCTGATGTAGTATATATATCATTATTCACATATTACAGATGTAACAGACAGGAGATGACGCACAGAGAAGTAAATGACTCACCCAGATCACCCAGTTAATGAGTGACAGAGCTGGGGTTCAAATGTAAACAATTTGATGCCAGTGCCTCTAACAACTAATCATAACTCCGATTAATAAATTATTTCTCTACTGTCCTGAATGTACACCTTAGTCCTGCAGATCTGTACCTGTCTCACCATTCTAAGGCCACAACACCTGAGGGCTCAGTCATAGTCTTCTGGACATGTTCTAGTGCCCAGACTAGGCACAGGAGCCAGGTAAAGGCCAAATTACTTCCCAACAGCCTGGCTTTCTGGAGTTTACACCACATCGCTAACATTTTTTTCAATACAGGCTTTTTCTTTTGTGGTTTAATTATTTACTCACTCAGGTTCATTTGCTTTGGAGCTTCTTGAATGTCAGAGCTTCAGATCTCAAATGTAAGCCAAGCTTTGGCCTTTGCAACAGCCCAAGGTTAATGCGGACTGCAAACAAGGGGCGTCTGAACCCACTGCTGCTGTCGGTCTGCTTTTCCTGCAGCTGCTTCCTGCTGTGGCGCATTCTGGGTCTTGCGTGAACAGGACCTTGATGCCCCATGGGGCTCTGGTGTATATGCATGTATGAACACACACGAACACACACTCCTTCCCCAAAGCTTGTCTCACTGCTGACTGAATACACACACCCAGCCTACTGAAGGGATTCTGGGAGTAATTCCTGAAGGCAGGAGAAAGTGGAAAGAGCCAAGTCTGGCATCAGGAGACCTGTGTTCTAGTCTTAGCTTGGCTCCTACTGCCTGATCTCAGCTAGGACATAACCCTCAGAGCCTTGATGCTGGCACTTTTAATTTTCGGGGATTAAACTAGATTAGTATTTCCCAAACCATCTTCTGTAGAATGTTAGTTAGTATTCCTGTGGACTTGGAATAATGAATGGTTCAGTCATGTAAGTTGGAAAAAGGTGACTTTTTCTCTAGGGATGGAAATGCTTTGTTGTAGATAATTGTATATTTTTATTTTGATGGTTGACAAACTTATTCAATAATCAAACACTTTTGTCATAGAACACCTATGGACAATGCCAGGAATTACTTTTAAGATATCAATATTCTCAAGCAAGGTATCTTCCACATTCAAACTTAGGAACTTAATAAATATTGAATATGTTTGTTAAGTGACTGGATTGCTAACATGAGAAAAATGGTAAATGGTATCTAAAAGTGAATTTATTTTTGTGTAAGGCAGGAGTGTAGAAGTGAAGTCTAGAATCCACCTCTATGGTAAATGGTGAATGAATGGTCCCCACAGCCGAGGTGCTGACAGTGTCCAGCATCTGATAGAACTGAAGATGTGTTTATTATATCATAGCCCTGGCTTCTCAATGATGACTTTCTTTTTTAGTGTAGAAGGGCTCTTAAGGTCAGAGAAGTTCAACTATCTGAATAAAAGATAACTTCTTTCCTTGGGTCTGAAGATTTCCAACCCCGTCTCTGTACCTCTTACTGATCTTAATAAGCCTTGAGGCATTGATAACAGGGCCACACAGAAATTAATAAATAGGTATTGGAGAAAATCAGATTTTAAAAAGTACCTTTGTGAAGTATATATGTTCACAAAAGGGCAAAAAGGTAGTTAATCCCATTTTTAAAGAGAGACACTCGTGGGCTAATTTAGTATTTCTGTTTAAGATTATGTGTTTCATTGCTTTTCTCTATGAAGGATATTTTATATTTGGAAAGTAAAATTTGTCAAAGGTCTGTATTATTTAGGTAAAACTGGTCTGCTCTTGATTCGTCTTGCTCTTAATTGTGACAGTTTGGGGTAGCCTCATTTTATTTTAAAAAGATTAGGTACTACCCTTCTCTTCTATGTATTTGCCATTTAGTTGGTTTTTGTTTTACCTGGCTTTAGTAGATCTAATCACCTCATCTGGGCTGTGCTCATGAGGCCACATCGGTCATCTGGAGAGGGCTACCCGATCGGAATCAGCAGAGCACCTTTATGGGCCTTAGTTTAAAGCCTCAAAGCCTTTTACATTGTGAAAAGACCATGGTACACCAGGTGAACAGTCCTGGAACACCGTCCCTCCCCACATAGTTCTGGAGTCCTATAGTTCTTGACCACAGATAGTTTGAAAAGTCTGCTCCAAGAGAATACCAGTAACCCCACCGTCTACCACCTGACTTAAAATATTTGAGTAGCATTTCAAGTGCAGGGTCAACAGTCAAAACCCCTCTGCCTTATGAAGTTGCCCCTCCTCTTCATCTGCCTCTGGCCATCCCCCACATCTCAACCCATGGGCAGCCACCCCCATCATCCTTCTGTCCCTAACAGAATGGGCTGTGTCATAGATCCAGTCATTATTTTCACTGCTGCCAATGATACCAACTGTTCTTTCTACCCAGTAACCAGCCCTTCACAGCTTCATTCAAATTCTGCCTTTTCTGGCCCTCCAGGGTGTACTGACTACTCTCTTCATTTGCTCCCACTAGACCTGGGCACCATTTTGGCACCAAAGGCATCTTAATACCCTTCTCCCTCTCTCCTCTTTCTTGGAATGGCAATCTGTGGAGAGCAGGGACTGTGTTATTGCGTATTGGAGTCCTTGACACAAAGTTGGTAGATGCTTAAGACCTCTTTGTTTAGAAACAATCATACAAACTATATGTGATTGGAAACCAGCTGGAATCCCTGGATACAAAATATGTAATAAAGGTTGGTTTACCATATGTATACAATATATATTTCATAATAATAATAATCGTAACCACCGATATTTATTCCATGTTTCCAATGAGTCAGACATTATGTTACAATCTTATAGCAAACATATCCTATGAGTTAAAAACTATTATCCCTATTTTGACTTGAGAAATCAGAGGTGGATATTGCTGAAATCGCTTGCCCAAGGCCTCCCAGCCTCTAACTCTGGGTCAGCCTCTATCTTTTCTTAGTTCCCCTCAATGATAGCTCACTGCTCTAAATCAGAAGGTATCTGTCACTTTTTGGCCAGGTCCCTAAGTAAATCCTTGGGGCTGCTCCCTGAGGAAGTGAGATGTGTTCTCAGTTTAAGACATGGTGATGATCAAAAGAGAGAATGCAAATAAATGTGTTTTGCAAAATACAATTCACCATCCTAAAGAATGCTAAATAACCAGATATGGAGAATTCAAATTCTTTGACTCAAAGGCAGCAACAGATTCAGGGTATCTGCTTGCCTATGTGACTTTGAGTGAACATTATTTGAGATTTCTCCAGGTGCAGCTACACCTGAGGTCACACTGATCTGCCTGGTGCAAGAAATCCCAAGGGAGTATTGTGGAGGCAGAACCAGGAGGCCAGTTACAAACAGAAGAGGAGGAAGTTCAAGGCTGCGGTGGGTTACCTTCAAAGTAATTTCACCTCTTCCAAACAATCAGGAGGATGTTTTGAGGGGTTGGGTAAGACTTCCTCTGGGCACAGGGCTGTTCAATCACAGCTTCACAAAGTAGGCACTTGGTGAAGGAGGGACAAATGGGATTTCACAAATAAAGGCAAACATAAGCCCAGCCAGCTAAGTGTACGCCTGCTTTCCTGGGGGACCGTCTCTCTAGCATGCCGCCAGCAGAATTGAGGCCAAAAGACCCAACCTAAAGTCCATACTTTATGTGAATTAAAAAAGCGTCTAAATGTTGAGATTTATAACTTCACAGGAAAGGTTTGAGAGGAGGGAAAATAGCCTAAAAGAACATTCTGTGTAGCATGATGATGCTGCCAACAGTTTGTGGGTTGGACAGGGCACTGCGTTCCTAAAGATTAGACATAACTGAGGGTTTCTTCTTCTTCTCTTTTAATAGCAAGGAATACAAATCCTCCCCTCATGTCAGAGTCTCAATTCTTCAGGCTTTCGGTACAATTTTCCCCATTCAGGAGCAACATTTAACTGAAGGGAAATCAGAAAAACTATAGCTTTTCTTTTTCTTGAAACCAAAGAATTTAAAGATATCAAGTTTAGCTTTCTAATTTAATTTCTGAACTTTCTATTTTTTTTTAATGAGCAAAAGAATTTTAGTGGATATAAAGAGAAAGCACATGTTTTTGTGATTACTAGAATTTTGGTGGTTGGTATTTTATGAAAATGCCACAGAGCTGTACTATGAGGAACAGTGAGCTTACAGAGTGAATCCCCCCACTCCTGACCCCCACCAAAGAAAATGTCAGCAAGAAATCCAAGTGAGGGAGTTATTTCCCTTTTTACATGGAATAAAACACAGATTTTGAACTGTGAAAAGAAATCAAGAGTGAGAAATGTTTTGATTTAATACATGTTCTGAGCCACCTCCTCCTAGCCTGCAAGCTCGGATTATAAACTGAGGTTTTGGTGTCTGGTTAGCTCACTGGGGCACTCTCAAAGAGCAAGTCATTATGACTCAATCACTCAGGCAGGGATTAGAGGAAAAGCCACCACTGCCTGCTCATGAAGAAAGGGTTTGTTAAGCCATCTGGACTTACAACAGCACTGAAAGATGCTCCAGAACTACTTAAACGATCAACGTAAGTAATATCACACCATACTAATCTGCAGAAGGGCACAGTGGCCACCATGCCATTTCTTTGATCCTAATAGTCCCCTCTTGCTGGGAGCACCCAATGGGAATCTACTACTTGACAGTCAAAGCTCTCTGATAGGGACACCCCTTTCCTAGGTTGACCTCCTCCCTGGTCCTCCACATGGACTTTTCATTCAAGTCAAGGGGGCCGTGCCCCACAATTCACCTTTTTTTCACCCAAAACTTATCATGTTTTGTTATTATTTATTTTATTTTTTATCCTCTTTTGCATCAACTGGTAGACTGTAAATAGTCCACGAAAGCATCAGCTGTCTTATTCATTCTTGTCTTTCCACTGAATAAATATTGTATTTTCTCAAAGAACACGATATATATATTTATATTTGTCCTCAAGCTGTTCCCTTCCACACCCCATTTATGTGAATATAACCAATTCCAAGCCCAGGTATGATACCACCTCCTTCACGAAGCGTTCCCTATGCCACTTGGGTCTAACAATGAACTGCCCTGTCCCTCTTGAGTCCTTTACCTTCCAGTTTAGCAATTTGTGGTTCAATAATTGACTTTTTTTTTTTTTTACTGCATTTTCAAAATTCTCCATGAGGTATATATTTACCTTCCAGAACACAAGGTAGAACATGGGTAGTCAGTCATGAAGAGAATGTTGTTAGCATCTTCCCCTCTGAAGGGTGCTCTGGGAGAAAGTAAGACCATGTGCAAAGGTCAGCGGGGATGGAAGCACATAGTATCTGTGTTCAGGGAACAGTAAGGAGTCCCAGAGAGAGGAGTGTCCAGGAGTCAGAGATGAGGAACAAGAGAAAGTCAGGGAGAGCTGACCCTCTGCTGCTAGAGGGATCACATGGAAAGCATGAGAGGAAACAGGCAGCCTCTAGAAGCCAAGACCAACCCCTGGCTAATAGCCAGCAGCACCTGAGTCCTAAGCCCAAGGAACTGAATGGGTCGGCAACATGAAAGAGCTTGGAAGCTGATCTTTCTCCAGAAGCTCCAGTAAGGAATGTAACCCTACCCACACCTTGATTTCAGCCTCCTGAGACCCTAAGCAGAGGAGCCCCCTGGACCTCTGGCTTCCTGTGAGATAATAAATTTGTGTTGTTTCAAGCTGCTAAATTTGTGATAAATTGTTACAGCAGCAATAGAAAGTAAACATAAATTTTGTTATTTCTCTTATCACTGCATTTTTATGACTGGGGTCAGTAGATAAGCTGGTCTATAATAGGTGCTACTGAACAGCGTTAGCAAACTCACACTGGGACAAACCAAATGCCAGGTGATTGAAATTGCCACCCTTTTCAGGAGAACTTCCAAGTCCTGCAGATGATGCCTACACAGTGAACTTTCAGTTATCTTTGGGGACAATGAGTATATCTGGTTACTTATCCATCATAACTGCACAGTCCTGACATCTTATCTTTGTCATCAAATATAACTGTGGTCCAGCTGATGCCTGCCCTTCTGTGTGTGTATGAGCATTTGTTCAGAGAGGGACTTAACCTCATCCTGGTAAGAGCATAATTGGGAAGGAAAGCCTGCTGCCTAAAGGAAATTTCTACGGCAATCTGCTGTTTTGTATTTTCCATGCTCGAATATATGATCCAAAATGGAAGTGAATGGGAATGAACGTTATTAATGACTGGGTGGTGAGTAGTGTGCTGATATTCTTGTGTACATTTTACTTTTATTTGACTCTTGTAAAACTCTGCCAGGTAAGTATTACTAGCCTCCTTTTTCAGTTGAGGAAAAGGAAGATCAAAGAAGCTAAGTTGCTCAAAGTCACACAACCAGTAATTGGGAGATATAGCATTCAAATCTACATCTGAGAGACTTTAATTTCTGAGGTGTGTGTGTTTTTTTTTTTTTTTTTTTTTTTGCCTTCTAGGCTGCCTTAGAAGTCGCTGAATTAATTTTTAAGCCAGGGCTTCTCAAAGCACGTGCCAGGAACCCTGGTGGTCTGTGATGCTCACTCAGGCTGATCAATCAGTCCCTCAGTAAGAGCTGTGTTCGGCACCACCTTAACATCACATAAGCTCCAAAGAAAGGCTGGCATGATATTGACCTCCTATGACTCAAATTTTATCTGAGTGAGTCAAGAATCCTCACCTGAAATAGAGATAAACACCTCAAGGCCACATACAAGTAAGCGCTGAAATGAACCTATTAGAGTTATATCGGAGAAGCGGGAGATGCTAGAATGGTTAAGGAAGTAAGGAGGTAAGATCTGGGAGCCATATACGGGAAAGAAGAGGTATGTGAAGGAGGTTTTGTGGTGACTGAAGGGTCAGATGTTGGGCTAATTATGGAATTTTCTATAGGACAAGGAGAAGATTTAGCAGAACTCACAGCAAGGAAAGAAGCTGAAAAGCATTAGAAAGCGAGGTGAGACTGTGAGGGTAGATAACAGAGAGTCTTTTCAGCCAAATAAAGAACTTTGGACTCGATGCAATAGGAACCGGTATTTCTACATGTGGCATCAATTATTCATTTACCTGTGGCTGCTTTCCTAGGTGTTCCATGAAAAACTACTCCATTCTTCTTTTCTCATTTCAATAATTAATATATTTGTTTAGTTAGAGCCGTAAGGAGATGGAACAAAGTTTTGCTCTGAGTTTATTATTGCCAAAAGGATCATCAAAATGAAAAATGAAAGAGAAAAGCATTGTTCTGGACCAAGAAGGTCAGCCCACACGAATGAAGCATTTCTGGGCTCTGAGTCATTTCTATATGCAGGTGGAGCGACATGTTGTGTTGGGGGACTCACGTGAGGGGATCATTACTCAAAATCCTTGCCTGTTATCAGGGGAAGATCCCTGTAAGTGAGATTCTCCTCTCTGAGACAGATCACTGGGATGGATTTTCCTATATCATAAGTAATACCAATTGGAACTAGAAAACTAATGGAGGAAAAGTCAATGAGAAAAATCTATTTCAGCTACTTATTTGATAACACTTTATTTGCGGTGTCCCATGAAGACTTCAGAAATTTCCCCGAAGATCTTGTCTTCTCCTTTGCCTGATGCCCTGTGCAAATGCCCAGCTCAGAGCATATGTAGACGTGGACTTCCTGGTTGAGGAGGAGTGGAAGAAAAAACAAACGGGAGAGCTGTTTTTTGAAATGGGAACTATTGGCTTTATAACTTCATCTTAGAAATATCTACAGGTATACCAGGAAGGAAAATAAGCAAGTACAAGGTAGTCCTTTGTGTCATAAACCTAAAATTAATAGCTGTCTCCTTCCCTTTAAATGCTCTTGGTATGAGTGGCAGCAACGATGATCAGTTAGGGCAGCCATAACTTGACTTATTCTGGGTGAGTGTGCTTGAGAAGTGGGGGTGATATTTGTAATAGAGACTGGCTGCTTGCATTTTTCCATTGCAGGGTGGAGTTGTGGATCTTAAGCTTGGAAAACTTATTGCCCCCTCCCATGTCAGATTCTGATCTGAAAAGAAACACTCAATACTCAGTGACTCTTGGGAAAATTTTCTGGCAATCATCTTCAGCCATGACTAATTTGTCCCCTGCCTGGTAGCTGTCCTGGCACCTGAATTCTTGTGGCGATCTTAAATAGGACAGTCTGGAAATCTGGATGGTTTTCATCCCCAATTGCTGCTGCATTTATTTTAAAAATATATTCCTCTGTCTGGGCAATGATACAAAATGCAGAAGGAAGGATTATGGTGGTCAATTCTGAGAAGGCACTTGAGAGAAAATTGAAAAGACCAGGCAACCAAATTGGTGGTGGGGAGAGAGGAGAAAGGGGAGGGACAATGGGCAGGGGAGCACAGCTTGGCTTTGTCTAAGCTTCTCCCGGGGAGGTGGGAGGGGGGAAGGCAGAAAGGAAAGGAAAGAAGGTGAGTAGTTACCACCAGCTGGGAACCTGTGCATCTGTGTTATTATAATGGTTATTTAGTGGAGTTGTGAGGTGGTTTTATTTTTTCTTACACATGTTTTTCTAAATTTTCTCTCACTAAGGTGTATTTTTTTAGATGATAAAAGTAATATGTGTGTTCCCCAATAATAATTTGCTCTATACTATGAATGGGGAATCCATTATTTTTGGTTGTCGTTGGGGACTCAGAAAAATAACATCTGGCATGAAAGGGGTTTGTTATTTTGTAGGAGACACACTGACACGGACTTTTAGGACACTTCTAGTGAACGGTGATAAGATGTCCCTTACATAACTACAGCTGAAACATTGCCCAGGATTACGTCATATATACATTAGGCATTTGATACTTTAATTGTGTGATTAGAATAAATAAATTAAGTAAAAATATATAACTAGCAGCACAGAGAAGCATATCCTGTAAAAGAAACCTCTCTGTCTTACTGGTCATACTCGGAATATAAGACATGAGAAACTGCTTCAGACCACAGCTCTTTCAGTCCACAGCCCAGTTTCTGGGCTGTTCCTGGTGGACGTTTAAAAGAAGATGAAGTCTCCTCTGCAACATTCACCAAACTTTTGAGCTGGAGCCCCAAACCAACAGTTTCTTTAATGACTTGTTCCACCTCATTTTTTATTTTTAGCTGAAATCACTCCCAAGATGCAAGTTTATGTGCATTGACTAGTAGATGTGTCGAGTCTCTCAAATTGTGTAAAATTTTCTTTAAAAAGTAACGAAGTTTTAAAATAGCTTTACTGTTTTGAGATTTAGTGACTAACATACTCTTGTTCCCCCCGCTTCATGTCTCCTTTGTGATTTTGAGGATATCTGTGCTTGCTCGGGGGAGTCTGTCCCCTAGATGAGAGGAAGGCTCCGCACACAGAATGGGCCTCCCACCCTGGGCTTGACTAACCCCGGCTTCAAAGAGCTCCCTTTATATAAAAAACTAAATTTAGTAAAGACCAAGTTGCCAATTAGCTAGTGCCTTATTCTGGGCTCCGCTATTCAACACACTGGCAAGGGTTCTTTAGGGATAATACAGAAGCTGAGTCATCCTGTTGACCTTGTCAAAGACTTCAGAAATCTAGTAGGAAAAAAGGAGGTGCTGAAAAAAGTCAGGAAACCTCGGATCCAGCACTTTTCCTGCACAAAACTGGTTCCGTGACTTTGGACAAATACTGAAACCCTCTGGGTTTTGATTTTCTTGCCTGTCAAGTGGGAAAACAACACCTATTTGCAAACCTCAGTGGATTTTGAAGATCAAATAAAAGTCAGGAAATGTGCTTTGAAAAGCACAGGCCCTGCTCAGATGCAAAGGATGACTGGGATGTAGCCGCCGGGAAATCCTTTTATCTCTGTGTCCTCAGATCGACCATCAGCAAGGGGAAGCCCATCTCCTTACCGACCTCCCAGCCCCTTCACTGGAGGGCAAAACCACGCAGAGGCCGCTCTTGGGGTTTGCCTGCTCTACTCTGTCAGTCTCCACTCTTAGTGCTGCCTCCTTTTAATGCAACTTGCTCTGAATCTTTATGTAATTGGGCAAATACCAATATTAACTTGCTTTTACAGCATGCCACTTATTACTCTGAAAGTTATTTTTATGAGTCCTTTTTTTCCCCCCTGTAGAATAGGTTTTGTTCCCAGTCATTAAGTGTGTAGACTCTCACGATTCTCTCTAATTACTTTGTGTCTGTGTATGTATCCATTTCTTGTCCTCTGATAATGGAAAAATGGCCTCTATCAGAGGTCAAGTGTGTTTTCTGGTACCTCATCATTTCATTTCACCCAGCACCCAGCACGGGGCTCAACACCCTCTATGCCTAGCACCCTTGAGCAACATCGGCATGTCCTCCTTTCCTCTGAGGTGCAGTGCCACATCCCTTGCATGGCAGCTATGTCTCTTAAAAAGCCATCCCCACTCAACTGCTACCTTCAGTCTAGCCAGGTGCTTTCCTGTACCCCCACCTATAGCCACCTGCACATCTTCACCCATCTCCTGCCACACTCACTCACTACACATCCACTTTCCAAGGTTCGGCTTCAGAATTTTGTCTTTTGAACACTATTATCTTTTCTGATCCTGGATCCCTCTGGCTTCCATTGTTGGCCACTGAGTTAGCATGGATTAAACTTGGTCTGCATTTATTCTCTGGTTGTTTTACATATGTTAGCTTAGTCTCCCTTTTTTTCAGTGTAGTATAAGAAACTTGAGGTCAGGAGCCTTTTCCTTCTTTTTCTTTTCTTCTAGTCTCCCTAACTGTCTTTGGCACTGTATTATATGTTTAGTGTCACTAAAGAGCTCCCAACCATTCTTGAGAATGTAAACTCTATGAACCAGCATATACATTTTATTCCACAAAATAGTAAAGACCTCTGGAAAACCAAAAATTGGGTTTTAGTTTATATACTTTGCACCTAGTAAACATTCAATAAAAGTTCCATTTACCAGAACTTATAACCTGGACTGTTCCTCTAGACATTCACAGCAGCTCAGCCAACACCCATGGTACCATAGAAAGGAGCTGTTGAAAGTTTTCATACAATCATTACCAGCATCAAAAACTAAGTGCCTATGTGTCTCTTGGGCAGGAAAGGAGAAGCTGGCCTGGGATCTCTTTCCTCTTTAAATACTGTAACTTTTACCTTTTTTTATACCTGGCCTTCATGGAGAGGCAGAATTCTGGCATTTTTCTTGTGCTCCCAGGACTGGGGGATCTTAGAGTTAAGACCTGCTGAGAATGAGTGTGCCACTTGCTATCAAGGGCTGACTACAGAAATAAAATCTCCTTAGAAACTGGAACACTATTAGAACCACAACAAAGTTTCGCTTTCTGCACCTGCAGCCCCCTTTCTCATCATCTACTTACTCAATTCTTTGCCATCTGGATTTGGCACACAGCCTATCACACCCTAATGACACGAGGTATTGAATGCAGAATCTTTAACTTTTCTGTTGCCTTTAGAACCATTCATACGTTCACAGACATTGTCATCTTCCTTCCATTTGCCAGAACTTATAACCTGTCTGTTCCTCTAGACATTCGCAGCAGCTCAGCCAATGCCCATGGTACCATAGAAAGGAGCTGTTGAAAGTTTTCATACAATCATTACCAGCATCAAAAACTAAGTGCCTATGTGTCTCTTGGGCAGGAAAGGAGAAGCTGGCCTGGGATCTCTTTCCTCTTTAAATACTGTAACTTTTACCTTTTTTTATACCTGGCCTTCATGGAGAGGCAGAATTCTGGCATTTTTCTTGTGCTCCCAGGACTGGGGGATCTTAGAGTTAAGACCTGCTGAGAATGAGTGTGCCACTTGCTATCAAGGGCTGACTACAGAAATAAAATCTCCTTAGAAACTGGAACACTATTAGAACCACAACAAAGTTTCGCTTTCTGCACCTGCAGCCCCCTTTCTCATCATCCACTTACTCAATTCTTTGCCATCTGGATTTGGCACACAGCCTATCACACCCTAATGACACGAGGTATTGAATGCAGAATCTTTAACTTTTCTGTTGCCTTTAGAACCATTCATACGTTCACAGACATTGTCATCTTCCAGGAACTCTCTGCAGCTTCTGGCCTTACTGGCCACCCCATTCTTCTTAAATTCATCCTTTTTTGACTCTTCTTGGTTCTTCTCTAACATTTGTCATTCCTTCTCTGCATTTTCCCTAATCCCCTCTTGTTCTGCTTCTCTCTTTAAGGTGGGCCATGGGGTCCTTTGACAAACCTCTAGCTCTGAGCTCTGTACAGCATTGCCAACTGCTGCCTTAACAACTGATTTCCTCTCACACCAACCAGATTCTCTCTTTGATTTCTGTAATTCTGTTCATGTATCACCACTTTTCCAGTTGCCAGGGGTGAATGTACTGGAATCATCTTTGACTTTAGGTAGAGAGGAAAAGATATGAATCAAAAATGACTCTTTACTATTATTTTTTGCTTGAGAATCTGAGTAGATAACGATGCCTTTATGATGCTTATAATCGAGGGTGTGTGTGTTGGGGGCAGGGGGAGGCAGGGAGAAGCAGGATAGTGAGTATGATCCAAACAAGAAATGGATAATTACAATATGAAGAATGCAAAGATGGGGTAAGTTTGCCCAACGCAGACTAGAGGAAAGAAGTGGTCAGGGGAAATCGATAAAACGTAATTTGGTCACCTCATGACTTTTGCCAGTTTAAACAATGGCTTCCCACTGCCTACTGAATTAAGCACAAGCCTAAGTGACGGAGAAAACCCTCTAAGTCATGAACACAACATACTTTTCCAACCTTATCTGTCATGATACCGCAACTGCAGATTCTAACAACAGAACTAGACTAAACACCATTCTCCAAATGTTTCTTGGGTATTTCCACCTAGATACCTTTGTCTACATGGCTTCCTTTTATGTGTGTTTGCCCCGCTCCTCCCAGCACCAATCACACCATCTTCGCTCTCTAAAAGCCTCTTCCATCTTTCAAGACCCATCTTGAATTGTAACTATTATAAAGAAGCAATTCCTGGTCCCACTTCTCCACTCCCACTGAAAACATGGCGGTGGCTCCCCCTTATTTGGAAAGCCCTAGCACTTTCTCTATGACTTCCTGATGGGCCTTACAGTCTGCCTTACAATATCAGTTACATCTCTTTTCCTCTCCTGAGTATAGACAAGAGCCTTCTGGATTGTAACCTTTTGAGGGCGAAAGCATTGTTACTCATCCTTGAATTCCTCCCTCAGGACTGCACAGAACCATGCATGCACTTGGCATTACGCAAATACTTTAAAGATTTTCTCCTGTCTTTATCACTTCCCTTGAAGTTAGCCAATGTTCATTAAGTGCCATACGGCACAAGCCTAGGCCACAATCCTAACAAGTACTCAGCCCCATCACTTGTTTATTTATAGAGTGAAGACATGGTTTTCCAAAGGCACCATCCTTATCTCTGCCCAGGGCCAGGCCGGCCTGTGGACACATGCTTTCCTGATTTCTCTAGCCAAGAAAAGCTCCACGTTGTAGCAAAGCCAAGTCTGTTGAAATTGTGACTTCTCTGCACCCACACCTGAATCTCCATAATTCTCCAAAGCCACAGAGGTATAAATAAAAACTTTCAACAGGACAGGGGAATGTTTGCCAACTGTGGGAAGATAAATGGCCTGGGGACTTCATGCTCCAAAGGCAGAATGGCTGGCTTTCTTATTTCAATGTAGCAAAAGAGATGCTGTGAGTCTAAGGTTTTTCTTTTTTTTTTCATTGACATAAAGTTATGGGTCACAACATTTAATTTGATTAATTCCTAGTTTCCAAAAGGAAACCTTAGGAGGCTCGATAAAATAAATATGTGCAATTGTTAAGACAGGAAAGGAAAAAAAAATGACTTCCATCAGAGCCCACAAAGACCGTTTCCAGTCCCAAACACGGGTCCCCAGAGATAGCCTGGAAACCAAATTATTGTCAAAGAGATGCTAACCTTTTACAATAGCTCACAGCAAAAGAAAACATATAGCTTAACATCTCTCCTATGACTCACCTTTCTGGTTTTTTTTTTTTAATCTTTTATTGTGTCTCTCTGTCTCCCAGATGCTAAGCTCCCCAGTCTTCCCAGTCTAAGCTCTTCTACCAATTAGATATGCATCACTGAATGAGTCACTTGACCTTCTTTAGCCTTAGTATGCTCATCAACAGAATAAGGTGTTTATACTACATTATTGAGATCTTTGTACTTCTGAGTCTGAATATAAATGCAAGCTCCCATACCATTTGGTCATATTAGTGCTCTAATCTATTCGTTTATAAGATGATGACTGGTTTCAGCCTACACAAGGAGCAAGCTAATCTGTTAGTAGGCATCAGATATGAGGAGTTCCACCTTTTGGAAAGGCGAAGTTAAATGGTTAAGCCAAAGGTAAATGGGTGAGTCACACAGATTAATAGATGGTCCAGAGGAATGTATTCTGAAACTTCATTGAACAGCTAATTAATTGCCCAACTTGGCCAATATTTGGGCATTTTCTTCAGAACTGCCCAATCTGTGTGTGTGTGTGTGTGTGTTCATATGCAAATTCCTTTGTATAGATTAGAGACTTTTATAATCCTAGGTTATCCGGTCTAGTCAGAACCTTTATTGTCGTAGTCTCACTTGGGAAAACTGAGACTCAAAAAGATGAGGTCTTTCAGCTGGTTAGTGTAGGAGACAAGACTGGGGCAGGTACTCATAATCCCGATAAACCACACAGCAGCCATCGGCTAATCCATCTTTCATTTCTTCTCACAGGATGACCCAGAATTCCATTTGGATTAAGGTTAAACAGTCTACACTACACCAACTTTCCATTTTCCACTGTTTCTTTTTTCCTGGTCTTAACTTTCTCCTCCCACGAGTCCTCTTATTCCTTCTATTCCATTTTTAGAAAACTTTCCTCACACATTTTTTTTTTTTGTATAGCTTTCATGGCATTTCATCCATGCGGTTAATTCCCTAATCTGGATGACTGCTTGGAAGACATTTCTGTATTATTTTTGGCTTGGGCATCCATTTCCTGCCAGTGAGTGACAGCAGAGACTGCCTCACAAAATGGCCCATAGCGCTCATAAGAGGAGCTGGCAATATGCTAGAAAGAAGCCACATGAAGAGGTGGAGTTAGCCAGGCTCAAGGGAATCCAGCTACCTTCATGTCAGGATTCTGATATCTGAGAGGTGAGCTAAAGAGTAGTTCTCAGCATCCATTCATCATGAAGAAAGTACTTGACATTTGGAGACTCTGGATGGCTACCTTGACAAATAATAGTGTTGGACTAAGAGGTAACACATGTAAATTTACTTTCCTCACTGCTTCTCCAACATGTGTTGGGAACCTGGACAGCAGTGGTCAAGATGTCTGAAGTTCCTGGCATGATCTGAGGTCAAAGTATGCAAAGATTGTTTCCAAGTGGTCTGAACAGGAAAAACATCACTCACACTAGAGACCTCGTCCACTGCCTTATGAGAACTTGGCTTTGAGAGCACATCCTGACTATATATTGTAAACCTTGGACAGGTTTGCTCTTCTGGGAATCTGCTGCATGTCAGCCTGTGCAAGATGGTGATGCCTGCTGGGAGAGAGGCACAAATGAGGACTGATGAGCTGTCTTCCAATGCTGAGGGTGGATTTCACCTGCCCACTATTTCGCCATTATTTGGCCTCAGGGAAGCATTTTTATAAATGGAGATTTAGCAGATGGTATGCATTTAGAAAATAGGTCAAAAGAGCTACTGCTTTCTAAAACCAAAAAAAAAAAACCAAAAAAACCCAAAAAACAAAACCCCCCCGCGCCCCCCCCCCGCCCAAAACAACACAGAACAAAACAAAACAGAAGGAATAGAATACAGAAAAGGAGTCTATGTGACTTCTAAGCTCTAGGTGTGTTGTAAGGGGGCTCACAAAACAAGACACCCATCTGCTGTGGCAAGGAGATGGAGAATGAATGATCTTCCAAGTAGGAAAGAGAACATGGAGTGTGCAACTGCTGCTATTGCTAACTGGGGTATCTACTTCCTCTCTCTATAATGGTAATGACTTACATTTGTATGGTACCTGTCAGCTCTGATGTCAGGGAGCACCTGAAGTCCTCTCTTGACTCAGCTACTAACTCTGGTCTTCAATAGGCTAACGGCCATCTATAGGCCATCTATATTTATGCCATATCTATTTTAGAGAAGACTATCTCACATGAAATAGGACATCAAGATACTATAGAAATGAATCCAGAATGGAGAATAAAAAGGTGGAGCGAGAGACGTGGTGGGAAGTACAGATGCTCATTTCCAGTCATGACCCTCAGTATCATCCAGCTGAACAGATACTTCGACTCAGATAAAGTCTCTAAAAGATCCGAATGCCTCTGGTACCCTCAGCCTCATCCCACCTGCCTCACATCTTTCAGTGGGACCTTGGCATTCTCTGGATTCTATTAGGTGAACACTCTTCAGGGAGTCTTGATAAACTCTGACATTAGGTTCCAAGTGCTACTAAAGACATTTCGTCCCTGATGTTTTGAGGACCCAGCAAGAGAGGGGGCACTTGGGATATAAGCAAGGGGAGGCCAAGGGCGGAAGGGAGAGGAATGATAGGGAATCTAGTCTGTTCCAGTAAGACATTCAACAAGGTGTGTAGGGACAACAGGCATAACGCATATAAACATAGAGGCCACCAACAATCATGATTCATTAAAATGTTGAGGAAAAATAAACTCATATAACACAGAGATAGGCACAAAGCAGTGGCCAAAACAACTCAGAAAACCAGATTTCAGTAAGGACAGAGATAGAAGCTCTGTCCATATAGATATTTCCAGGTTGCTATTTAGAAAAGGTCGAGATGTAAGGAAGCCTTCCTCATTGGTTGGCTTGCAAAACAAATACGAAGATGGGGAGGGGGAGGGGGGATCTTAAATAAAGTAATGACCACCATGTGAATGCAAACGCAAGGAAAGTTGTATGGCTAGAGTGTGGGCACACTCAGAGACACACACAGTGACTAGAGATGAACACTTTGATGGGGGAATTTCAACCAGCACCCAGCAATACAGTCAAATACAAAAAACATCCCAGTAAGACTGATGAGAAACTCAATGAGAAAACAATGGCTGGTTTTAGCTTCCAAGATCTTCCAAGATCAGGTCTGTTAAGTTAGGAGTCTTGCATGTAGGTTCTCAGCAATAACACGCCACCATCATTTTCTAGCTAAACAATGTCAAGAAAATAATAAAAAAAGAGAACACCCTCTGTCCACGACTAGCTTTGGTCCTACGAATCAATTCCAACATGCTAAAAGAGAAAGCAATAGTATTCCTCATGTGAAAGTTTAATCTAGCAACTCCTGCCCAAGTGGGCTTACCTTGGGCTTTGTACACACACAAGAAAAAAAAAAGCACCTTCAACAAAGTCTGATGATGAGAAATGAAAAGCCCAGATGAGCACATCCGCTTTGGGCAGACACAATGTGTGGGCCATTTATCATCTTGAGCAAATGCAGGGGACATGGCTGCTAATTGGTCTCTTCATTAACCCAAAAGAACATCTACCACTACAGCTAACTCACAAGCTAGTGGTAATTTGGTACAATCGTTAAGTGGCTTCTAACTCATAATCATATTTCTTCCTGAATTCTGCTGGCCTAGAAAATGTCTCTAATTCCTCATGAATAGCCTTCCCTCGTCTTCACTAATAGTAGACTCCCTGGGAAGGGAAAGGACAAGTACAGGGTACACATCATAAACAGAGGTAAAACACTACACCCAGACTTTAAAAAGGAATGATTAGTCCCTTAAAACCAGGCTTCGGCCAGGGGTTTTGTACGACCTGGGCAGGGGGAGCATGAGAAATCCTTTTTAGCTTTTGCAACTCCTAAAAAAGGAGTTTCCACTCTTTTCCTAGTAAGCTTCTGTTCTATTCTATAGGAGTCTTTTCATCTTTGTGATGTGTGGACAGGGACAAAGGGATACTTATGAGGAAGTGTGAGGCTTCCAAGGCAAAGAAAGTTCATATGGGTGGGCAGGTCAGCAAGGAAATTCTGCCAGCAACTGACACGGAATGAGCTCTTTCTAGTAGCCTCCAACATTTCAGTTTAGAGATTAGTGGGCAAATCCCATTCCCAGTGGACAAGCCAAGAGACACAGAAGTTAAGGTCCCCTTGGGGGTAGGAGGCTCGCAACCCTTTTGGCCAGGCTCCCTCTCCTTCATGCAGGGAAATGACAGTGAGGTCTTCACTCTGGGAGCCTGCCTAGGGTAACTCATCAAATGTCCATAAACAAAGAGAGGACAATCTAGCCTGGGGCTGTGGTTCCCTTATCGGGTAGACTTCAGGATTTCAATGACTGGGCTATAGGATTCTCAACCTAGAACGTGTGACTGGTAGAGAAAGGAGGTCAGATAAACTAGATATTCATTTGCGTCCAGCTTTGACATGGTTGGGATCTTGCTGGTATTCCCAGTGAGTTTTATAAGCTTTACCCAACCAGCAAACTGCACCTTCACATCAGATAAGGACCTAAGAATGGCACCCTTAATAAAAAGCCTAAAGGCAGTGGGTATGGTTGCAGAGCTACCGGGGCTGCCTCTGGGCCCGCAGTTCACAGGTAATGGCTCCGAGAGAGGAAAGACCTTAAATACCAAGTAAACAAAGTGTAAAATGAGCAGCGGACCCAATGCGCAAGTGCGTTCACGTGGCTCCTACCTCTCTGCAGACCAGTGAACACAGTGTGCCAAAGAAGGCAGACCTCAAAAGTACAAAGCCCAGCAATTAAGTAGCAAGTCAGTCCAACTTGGAGGAAAAAATGTGGGCTTACCCGGAGATATGGAGGAGTCGTAAGAACTTCTTTCCTTGCGGTTCATCTTGAAGGCTTGGATGTCCTTTTCCCTGTACGTCCCAAAGCCTTCGTAGCTCCTCCGTTTACTCCCACTCACGTCGCTGTCCCACTTGTCGTTCGAAGGGTTCAGTTCACCGAACACGTCCAGGCTCTCCGGTCTTGTGCTACCACCATCACTGCCACTGCCAGAGTACCGTTTTGTGCATGAGTCCGCAGGCTCACTGCTCAAGTCCCCTTTGTCCTTGGCCTGCGTCCAATGCTGGGCATCAGAAAGTGACAGTGTAGACAGGGTATCCACCTCAAAGTTGTTCTTGGAAGCTTTGTGGCTGGCTTCACTGTGCTGGTGCTTCTGCCTCTCCTTATGCTTGTTCTTCTCACTCAACGGTGGGAGCTCTTTGTCCCCGCTGCTCAGTCGCTCGCTCAGGATGTGGCTGGAGAAGCCGGTGGCTTTGCCTGCAAAGAGACCGCTCAGGTTGTCGTGGGTCCCCAGGATCCGGTCTTCCTTGTGCTTATGCTTGTGTTTGTGTTTCCTCTTGTGGAGCCGACCGCCCGACAGACTGGCACCGCCCACCTTGGGAGGATTCAGGGACGGCTGCATGTCACCAAGGCCCATGCCAACAGGTCCCTGCAGGTGTACTCCATGCTTTGCTTTATGCTTAGCTGTACCGGACATCTTCATGTGGGAGCTTGTGTGGAACTGAGGTGGTGGCACTGTTGGCCTCATGAATGGGGAAGCTGCTCCGAGCGTGTGCGACAGGTACAAAGGAGCTGGGTACTGACTGTAATAACCAAGGTTCATCATAGGCATTGATGTGTAAGGCATTCCATAGGGTGCATAGTAACTTCCACTGGGAATAGGGTAGCTGAACCCTTGTAAAAAAGGCACCTTTGTCATGGTGTCATTGGTTTTTGCAGGCCTACCACGCTTCTTCTTTGACTTCAAGTCTGAAGTCCTACGAAGATAGAGCAACGGGTCATACTGGATATATGGCACCGGGTAATAGTGATCAAAATTAATCCGAAAAATGCTGGGATACGGATTCTCGTGGTAAAAGGTGTAACTCCGGTGGGAGATCCTGAACACCTGGAACTTGGTGATGAGCTCTTCTAGGTCTGCCAGAAACTGGAGATCATCACGGTTTTGCAGGCTTTTCCGTTTCCTCTTGTGCTTTGGCTTCTTGAGGCTTTCGTGGGCCAGAAAGTTGTCCACAATGAGATGCTTCTGCCGGTGACCATGCCGGTTCTTTGTGCTGGTGTCAGACGGAATGGCCTCCGGGTTGTCCAGGGAGCAGAAATCGAAAGAGTACCTCCGTCGGGATTCTGAACTCTTTTCTGCTTGGTCAGACGTGCTGTTGTTGTCTGTCCCGATGCCACTGTCGCTTGGGATCGTCTCCTCACTGTGTGACTCGCTCACAGGGGACAGCGTTATTTCCTTGAGTGACCCAATCTCGCAAAGGTGGGAAGGTGAGTTGGCCATCAGCCTGGGTGGAGAGAGCTTCCAGGTACCACTATGTATGCCCTTTTGGGTTTTGGTTGGAAGAGCACTGATGGGCTGGAGATTTGGCATAGTTTTCAACTCTGAAAAACTGGTTTCAGTGCTGGCGGGGCTCAGGTTGCCATTGGACCCACCTAACTGTGTAGAAAGTGGGTGCATAGCTGCTGGTGAAGACGCCACAAGTGACTGAAAGTTGGAAGGCACGGCTGGAACGTCCGGCTGGCTAGAAACAGGCCTTGGGTGCTTGATGGCTGTTTTGGGTTCTTCGGATGGGGGCGGCAGCTCTGCTCTTGGCTTCCTGCCCCTCTTCTTACCAATGTAGATGGTTCCCCTCTTGCTGACATTAATCTGCTTGCCCAGTTTGCTCTCAATTGCTGCTGCCCCAGGGCTGGTCTCGGGCGGAGCTTTAGCCTTCAGAGCAATGCTGCTGGAGCAGGACAAGATCTGGTTCAAGATATTTTTCCTCTTGAGTGTTTTCATCTTATTGATAGTTTTGATGGTCTTCTTATCCAACACCCCAAGCTTTCCAACTTTTTTGTGAAATTTCATCTCGCTCATGGGTTTGTCCTCTCCTGGCACTAGTTGGGCCAACTTAGCTAAGCTGCGTCGTCTCTTTCTCTTCTTGGTGCCAGGAAACTCCCGGCTGATGGGACTGACTGGACTGGTGGAAGTCCCCTCATGAATCGTCTCAACTGTGAGCAAAGGCTGCTTCTTTGGTCGTCCCCGCTTCTTTTTGACTGGTGTGATTACAGTAAGACTGTCTGTGTTGGTGTACAGAGGGCTGGACGGGGTGATGGGATAAGCGGATGGTGGCTCCACCATCAGTTTATCAGTGGAGGCCATGACTGCCTCCCGAAGCATACTGGTGGGTTTTGGTTTGCTGCACGTCCACCTCCGCTTTGCAGCAAATTTTGGATGCTGAATTTCTGGCAGCTTCCTCGATGGAGAGTGGTCTGTGCATGTTGGAGGTGTCATGACCATGGGTGGCTTCCGCTGCTTAGACATACCTCCTGGGACAATTTTCTCGGTATTTCCACCAGGTTCAAGGCCGATAGAGGGGGGCTCACTCTCTATCATTTTACTCAACTTAGGGACACGGGGATCTTTCTTATTTCCCTCAGGGTTGGAAAGTATCCTATTAACTACTTCACTGCTCATAGTGATTCCAGAAGCCAGGGCTTTCTCTGGAATGATCTTTTCCACCACTGCTTTGATAGACTGTCTCTTTTTCCTCTTATGGCTGCTTGGATCTAGACAGGGTGCCTTGATCGGGATAGTAATCCGGACATGACTTGGGTCATTTTCAGGATTACTGACGGAACTCACATTCTGTCTGGCTGGTGATGCCTCTTGGGCATGATCTACAGAGTAGCCTTCCCTTTTCCCATCTGTATTGTCAAATGCTTTCTGGGCATTCTTGACCCAGTCCAGGTCTGGGTTTGGTATGGTTTGACTTATCACATCTTTTTTACTAGACTTTTTCTTGCTGCTTATAGTAGGTGGTTCTGGGGTCTCCTTTGTACCTCCTCCATCTTGATCGACCAAGGGCTGAAGCCCATTGCACTCGGCAGAGCTGCTGGGTGGGGCTGGTGAGCTGTGGTTGCTTGGGGATGGAACCACACCTCCCAAGAGCATATCTTTGCTACTGTTGGATAGTTGACTCCATGTGCTCCCCGCACTGCCTTTCTTACCCTGGGCCTTTGAAAAGGAAGCCATGGGCTCAAGAGCTGGGATCTTGCTGGTGCTTGTAGTTTCTCTGCCAGATTCTGGACTGATGAAGCAATTCTGAGTGGCAGGTCCACTGTCAGAGTTGGTGGACCAGTCCATGTGGTTCTGGCTGCTGCTTTTTTGCTGGTGCTTTGGTTTTAAGGTGTCACCGGTGAAGTCCTGTGGGAGGCCTGGGTCATAATGGACAGCTGAGTGTTTCTGTGGCCGCTCGTAAGCCTAAGGGTGGGCGGAGTAGAGAAGGAGAGAGAGAAAACCAAAAATGAGCATATTGGAACTGCTTAAAATTTAACGTCAAAAGGCGTAATGATGTGAAAGGTACCTTTCACAGCCACCTTTCATTCCAGAATGCTTTACAGAGGGTTTCTCAATTGCAGTAATAAAAATAGGGTGCACTGATTCTGAACATTAATACGGGCGCTTTAATCGCTGTTTTTCCCCTCCCCCACATAACAGAAACTTTAACGATCTTGGTTAAATGTGATCTCAGAATAAGAACTGTTTAGAGAGAGGAGGGACCCTACAGGGCACTTAGCTCGGTGCCTGTATTTTACAAATGAAGAAGCTCAAACTTGAACAGAGAGTCTTGCCCAAGGCGGCAGAGTCCAGGAGAGAATCTGAACTTCCTTAGTCCCTGTGTTCTTTTGCCCAGCTGGAGCTGCCTCTTATTTCTGTCCAGGCTTCTCCTCAAACACACATCTTTCCCTTGCTTCCTCCTGTTGCACTTTCTGTTTACACTTTATCCTGGATTTCAACACCTCTACTCAAACAAGTAACTCCTTGGGAACCACTGCAACAAGAAAAAGCAGCACAAGTTGAGGAATTCAGGGGGAAGTTTGAAGACCGTGTGGGGGTGGGCGGGCAGAGTGCCAGTCAAAGGCATGGAGAAGAAATGGAAGATGGAAAGAAACAGGGAAGAGCCTTCGAATCTTTGCTGACTGTAGGAGTGGTGCTGTGTTTGGAAATTAGTCCTCTGAGGCATTCTTAAGCCCACATTAGGCATTGACTGCTCTCTTGAGGAAACTCTTGAATATTCTCAAAAGGAACCTTGAGTCTCTTGGACAAATGTGCCAGGAAAAAAATCATTATCATTCAAGATCACTCCTGTGAACTTGTCAGCTGTGTTTCCCCCTACGTTGATTCTAAATAACTGTCTTTGACTCTGGCACCTTCCTTAGGAAAGGCAGAACCTGTGCTAGAGGCAAAGCATTAAGGAGCGTCTATAAAATCACAAAGGGAGTGAATAATGAACATATCATTTTGAGCTGTTAAAATGGTTTTTAATATAGAGCTGCTTATTGTTCCAGACAGATTTCAAGCCATGCTACCAGTACACAAAAGCATCCCTCAAAGCTTATTATAAGTCCTGTTTTACACATAGAGCAGTAAACTTAAAGCACACACTGCCCTAAGATTTGTTAAAGAAGGAAAAATATTAGTAAATTAAAGGAAGCTTTGGATAATATCTCCACTGAGAATATAATTGGTTTAGTGAATTTAGGAAGTTTTAACATGGAATATTTATCTGTCTTTTTATCTATCATCTATCTGTCATCTACTCATTTTTATTTGCCATTGATGCTATAAGATTTATATTTTATTAGAAAACACTTTTTATGGTCCCTACTAAGAGTCAAAACACAGAACGCGGGAAGAATTACAGGTAAAATTTAATGTAATAAAAAAGAGTTTCCTTCATACTTGTTCCTGGAATCCCTAGGCTTATTTTCTGCCTCCCTGATTTCATGAAATCCTTCTTATACTTCCAATACCGGACTATATTTTTTAAGAATCATGAGAGAGTTGTCCTAAGCTAAGCTTGGAAGTGCCCAGGAGAAAATTAAGAAAAATAATTTATTTAACTTTTTCTTCATCATGTAGTTAACAGTAGACATACCACCACATCATCAACATCTAGAGAACTAATTCTGCCACTTTGTTTACTAGGTATTACTGCTGTGAACATAGGATGCTATCCCATTTTTTGCAAAAAAGAGAAATCTTATTCACGGCATAAAATATTAAATGCTATTTACTCATCTATTATGAATCACGGCTTCGTTAATTTGTCATTTAAGCTTTGGATTTTGGTTGGCACTATGTGTACACTCACAGAATGACAGGTCTAGAGAGGGCTTGAAGACAAAGTTTCCCACTCCTTACAGTGACAGTATAGTTGATTACTTATACTAGAGTCAGTGGTGTCACTTATTAAAAATGATAGTGGGACAAAAGATGTAAATTACTGTTTTGGACCTGGGTAAAACAGAACTTATAGTCACCCTCTTTCCTCTACCCCCTGCCACTAATTCCCTCTCTGCTTTTCTAGACCAGGACATTGAAGTCCACAGAGGGGCTTCACGGGGAAGCTCAAGTCTTGGTCACTGATCCCCACCAGTTTTTCTCTATTGCTCCATTTTCTTATTCTTGGCACCTAGCAGACTCCTTAATTAACTCTTTCTTTATGTTCTAATCTCAGCTGAATCCTAGGAGGCACTCTACCTTATAGAAATACTCTTAAAAGATTTTATAATAAAACCATAGATCTCAATTTTGTTGTACTTATCATAATTTTATATTTGATTTGTGGACTAATTGAATTAATGCCTATCTCCCTTTTTATCCTATACATACGCCATCACAGAGGTACCAAGCACAGTGCCTGGAAAATAGTAGGCATTCAATAAACATTTATCGAATAAATAAAGACACATACATTTCACTATGGGTATTTTATTTCGTCAACAGTGAGATTAATGATGTGTATATTGCAACATATTGTCTGCAAACATAATCGCCCCCTCCAGTCTAATTTCTTATGCCATTCCTTCTGTATGCGCCACTGTCTCTTATAAAGACACCTATCACAATCTTTTAACTGCTATATGCCATTTATTTCTGTACTTTTCTGTCTCTCTCTCTTAGACTGTAAGTACTGTGAGGTCAGAGACTCTCTCATTTATCTTTTTTATCCTCAGTGCCTACTGCAAAGCAAACCATACAGAAAATTCCCAGTAAATGTTTGTTGAATGAATAAACAAAATAATGTTCGAGGTGTCAATTACCATGACAAAATATACGGCCGCACGCAAGAGACAAGAAGCCGCCAATCGATTGTTTGAGAATGGCTCATAATGAAATTGGAGCACTCAAACGCATTAGGTGTTGAACGAAAACATCTTTCCCAAATACTTAAGGACTGAAGACACTCCCTTCAGTGCAGTTTTTATTGTAAGTCCTCCCCCATCCCGTTAAATTGTTTCACTTTCCAATTAACTCTGCCTTTGAGGAAGGCCACGTGACTGTGACTGTCAGGAGGGTGGATTTTACTCAGGCAGTTGAAAGGTGGGGCCCGCTCACTTACACCCAGGGCAGATCAGCTGAAAGTAATGTAGTTAAGCATGCCTGGTTCCCAGTGCTTCCATCTGGACCCTGCCTGATCCCATTGTTCCTACCACATCAGCTGCAATTTGCCCTGCTGGGAGAGTGAGGCAATCAAAGGGCAGAACGGACAAAAGGGAAGCACAACAAAGGATCAGGAGTAATGGGGGCAAATGGTCCTGTAAATGCTGCACTCAGATGGGCTGAGGTGAAGGGGCAGAGAGGACCTAGAAGGAATGCTTTCTAAGGGGTCTGGCAGAAACAAGGCTTTCTTCCAGCAGTGGCTGATGGCTATATCTTGTTGCATTTCAAGAAATCCCATTTCTTCATCTGTCAGCCATGACATATTATATACACAATGGTGAGGCTGTCAGTTCCAATATGTCCTTCACTGAGAATTGAGCACTTACTCCACTGAGACAGAGACGGACATGGCAAAACAGGTCGCTACCTTAATGCTGGGGTAAGTGAGAGAAGTACAGGCTCTCTTTCCATCCTTCTCCGGTGGTTTGGGGCTAAGAGTCCCTGTGAGGATCTTCAGTAACCCACAAGCACATGTTTCTATCTCCCCTTCTGATTATTATTTTTTGGGGAGGATAAGACCTGAATCTTTTAAGGCCTTTATATCACCCTCAGCCCTCAGCAGGATCATCTCCTGAAATGGTTAATGAATAAGGGAAGAGCTGATGATATTCTACATCGGGCTAGTTATTTTTGTGGAAAACTTAATACCAACTAAGCTCAGCATGTCTCTTGGCTGCTCCCCCACCCCCATGACTTGACTGTGGAACTCATCATAGTCATTTTGAAGGTGTGGCTTGCTTTTATAAGAACAGTGCTTTCCATGCACACTGAGCCCAAGCCAAATGTTCGGCAGTAAAACACCATTTTGAAAACCTTGGACAGATTTCTCTCCTAAACGATGTGCTTATGGAATCAAGTCTTTTGGTAATGTGAGAATTCTTTGGTAGACTATCCCCTCCCCAACAAACAATGTATACATCATATACATTTAAATTTTGTACAGGTCTGATTTCTTTTTAAAAAGCACTTTATTTTCATCTAATTTTTAAACTGAGCGTTATTAGATCACTGCATACAAACTTAAAGATCTATAAAAAAAACGGGAAGAAAATGAGTCGCCGGGCCTTATCTCAGGCTTATCTACAAAGCAAGATTTGTTGCAATGAGCGGAGAAGATGGCGTTTTGGGTCTGAGGAAAAAAAATCATATAACTCATAAAAAATCAAGCATGACTTGGTGGGAGATAAACCACTTTTTGGGTTAGCTGTGTTCATGCTACTGTCTGCTGACGTCGATAATTTAAATTTACTGTTTGTGAGATATTTTCCTTTACGTGAGAGCAGGAAAATACATCTGGACATGAAGAAAGGAAGGAGCTTTTACCTCTTAATTTGGCACGTGGTACTTTTCAAGACGTGGTCCTGAATCCTGCATCAGAACCACCAAAGGTACTGGTTATTGATACAGATTCCTGAGCCCCATCGAGATCCAGTATTGGCAATCTTCCAGGGTGGGACCAAGGAATGTGCATTTTAACATGCTCCCCAGATAATTCTGATGTACAATCAAGTTTTAAAACCATTGATCTAATGTTTTAACACCATAATTCCTCTGGAGTGGGGCTCTTCTGTGGTTGCTATGATATCTGTAGCACTTTTCGGTGGTAAATATGCAGAACAAACCGCCATAGGCCTGTTAGGATATGCAATTTGGCACCACTGAGCATT
>NW_006442107.1:7234325-7249179 GCF_000325575.1 Pteropus alecto
CATAGTGAGAAACTGTAACCTGGTCCCCTGTTTATTCCAAGTATGCTGCCGATGAGGTGACAGAAGAGTCAACGATATGGATGGATGAGAACATTGTCTTCCCAGAAAGGACTAGGCATACAGGTGTTCATGACCTCCGCCCTGGGATTTCTATTTCTCCGACTCATCCAGGCCAATCCCAGAGCTCTGGGAAATACTGGCACTCCATCCCTGAGGCTTGAAGCAAGTGTTCAAGCCTGAGCAAGAGCTAAATGTGGGAGACAAGAAAGGCAACCGCAAAGTGTGTGATTAAAGGTTCCCAACCCTGGCTGTATGTTAGAATCATCCAGGAAGATTCGTACAGAACACCGTACCTGGGATCTGACCCAGACCAATTAAATCGACATTCTAGAAGTGGGGACTGAACAGTAGTACTTTTTTCAAATCTCTCAGTTATCCCAATGAGCAGACAGAGTTGAGAACCACTGGATTATATCAAAGACAGGGGTCTGGGTTAGGGACTAAAGAGGCTCTGATATTACCAGAAGATATTCCAGCTCAGTGGTTTTCAAACATGTTCCACAGAGTCCTAGGATTTTGTAAAGACATTTCTGGACTGTAGCCAGTGGATTGAGCAAGAGAGAAGCTCCAGATCATTCTTTTAACCCCCAAGTGAACAGAACAGCCTTGTAAACGATTTCATTTAACAGAAGGGAGGTGGAAAGAGATGGTTCTGTCACTTAAGAAGATATTTTGAAAATTACCATTTAAACTCAGGGATAGGAAGAATGTCAGCTTCCCTTGAACTTGCCCCTAAACATCTCTCAACACAGTTCATTCCTTCATTTACTAACAGTAGGTATTTACTAATGGTAGGTATTTACTAACGGTAGATATTTACTAATGGTAGATATAGAGGAATGTCATTAAGTAGCCTCTTTAAACCATGGCTTTATATTCCTCTGATTCCATAGAATTCCGTGAATGTTTGTGTCCCTTCAAAATCTATATGTTGAAATCCTAAACCCCAATAAGATGGTATTAGGAAGTGGGGCTTTGGGAGCTCAGTGTGATTAGGCCAGGAGGGTAGAACCTTCATGAATTCAATTAATGCTCATACAATGAAAGAGAGCCCAGAGAGCTCGCTTGTTCTTCTCCATGTGAAGATACAAAGAAGATGGCCATCCATGAACCAGGAAGCAGGCCCTCACCAGACACTGAATCTGCGACACCTTGACCTTAGACTTCTCAGCATCTGGAACTGTGAGAAATAAATTTCTGTTTTTTATGTCACTCAGTCTATGGCATTCTGTTATAGTGGCCCAAACAGACTAAGATAATGGGACCCAGAAAAGCTACTTAGCTCCTAAATGGACATGAACTTTCCAATTACATATGTACAGTGAATATGTCATCATTTCCTGTCCCATGAATTGCCCTGGTAAGTCACCTCAATGTGGTTCCCACAGGAAATACTCCTTACTTGCTATTTAGGGGCTGTGATACTTAAAAAAAAGAGAAACCTCCTTTTCCTGGGGGTGTTAACAGCTCATACAAAGACAGAGGCCACTATCATATGCTTCCTATCATATGCTTTTATTATTTCTGCATAATAAAAATAATCAGAGTTGTTTTCAGCCATAATGTGATTGATAGGCATTAGACTTAACCTTTCAGTGGAAATAAATATAAAACTTAACAAAATATATGAAGCAACTGTTTTCAGGCATTGGACAACACACAATATGGGCTGTGAATTCCAGAGAGAAGGGCAATTCATGAGGCTCCACGGTACCCTAAGTTTTTTGTCTGGGAGAACTTTCTAAACCTGGGCACAGGAACCCAGAGAGCTATGATCTCATTGGATGAAAGAAACAGATCAGAGTTTGGGGCTCCTGAGAGGACTGGAATTTGAGAAGAGGGAGCTATATAGAAAAGGAATCCCGGAGACCTTAATAGGGATCCCCTATGTCTTTAGCCAAATTTCAATCTGCACTTGAGGGTAAAACTCCATGAAATCCAGCAGAGATTTGCTACTAGGGAGCTATAAGCTGAGTGTAGAGTTCTGAGGCCCCTTAATACTGGGCAACATTGGATTTCTGGCTAGCCAGAGTGAGGCAGCTTTAATGACTATCCCAGATATTACAGTGATATCCCATTAATGGTACTCTTCAGAGTAGTAATACTCTGGCCCTAGAATAAAAGCTACTCTAGTTCCTCCCTAATAAAGTCTAAAAAGAATCCACACCAGGATACAGCTAATCTGCCAGTAAATTAACTGCTTAACAGAACAAAAGTCTTTAAAGACTTTGATCTTTAAAGAAAAACAACAGATCTCTACAATATAGTATCAATAACATCCAGGACACAGTAAAATATTTTATTAGATAAGCAAAGAAGCAGGCAAATATGACCCAAATCAGGAGAGAAGATATAGATCCAAGGCCCTCAAAACAGCCATTATGAAGATGTTCAAGTATTTAAAGGAAAAGATAGGCAAAACTGATAAACTATGGGGAATTTCAGCACAGAGATGGCAACTATACCAAAATAACAAAATGAAAATTCTAAATTAGAAAAACGCAACATCTGAAATGAAAAATTCACTGGATAGGCTTAACAGCTTACAGGATACCGCAGAAGAGAAATTCAGTGAACACGAAGAGAAGATAGCAGAAATTATGCAAACTGGGAGGGGTGAGGAATGGAAAGATTTTAAAAAATTAAAAACAAAACAAAACAAAAAAAATAACACTTCAGTGACCTATGGATGAGTATCAAGTGGTCCAACATACATATAATTAGAATCCCAGAAGTAGAGGAGAGAGAATAATGCATGTGGATTCACATAGCTAAGAAGCTCAACAATTGCTAAGCAGAATAAACAGCACGAACCCCCTCCCCACATCTGGGCATAACGTAAACAAACTGATGTAAACCAAAGCTAAAATTTTTAAAGCACCCAGAGAAATAGATACATTTAAAGGGAAGTTCGACAAAAAGTGTCTGACTTTTCATCAATAAAAATCAAGTCAGAAGACAATGAAATAATATCTTTAAAGTACTGAAATGAAAATAAATTTTTATATCCTGTGAAAACATCCCTCACAAATGAAGACAAAATAAAGATATTTTCAAATAAATAAAAATAGAATTCATTGCTGGCAGACCTGTATTACTAGAAATGTAAAAGGAAGTTCTTTAGGCTAAGGGGAAATAATACCAGATGGAAACTTAGATCAACATGAACAAATGAAGAACATGAAAATGGTAAATATGTGGATATATATATATATATATATATATAACACTTCATTCTTGGATCTTCAAAAGGCAACTGACTGCTTAAAGCAGAAATAACAACAATGTATCAGAGTTTATGACATCTGTAGAAATAAAATGTACAACAACAATAAAATAAAGAACAGGAGGGTGATATATGGAAGTATACACTTGTAAGGTGCTTACAGTTGAAGGAATGTAATATTAGTTCACAGTTGACTGTGATATTTTCAAGATGCATAGTGCAATCTCTAGAGCAACGAATAAAAATAAAACAAAGTAGTATATCTAAAATACCAAGAGAAGGAAACACTGAATATTAAAAAAAAAAAACTTGATTAATCCAATGAAGGCGGAAAAGGAAGAAAAAGAATGTAGATGGAACAAATAAAAAAGTAACACAATAGACTTAACAGTATCAGTAATTACATTAACTCTCTATATACTAAACACTCTAAAACAAAACAAAACAGCAGCAATAACAAAAAACAAGGGTAGACTGTCAGACTGAATTAAAAGGTAAGACCCAATTATATGGCATTTACAAGAGATACACTTTAAATATAAAGACATAGATGGCTTAAAAGTAAAATGATGGAACAAAATACCACACAAACACTAAACACAAGAATGCTGAGTGGCTAAATTAATATAATGCAAAATAGGCTTCAGAACAAACAGTATTACCAGAGATAATTTAGGGACATTTCAAAATGATAAAAGAGTCAATTCATCAAGAAGAGACAATAACACTAGATTTGTTTGTACCTCATAACAGAACTTCAAATACATGAAACAAAAACTGGAGAATTAAAGAGACAGACAATTCCACAATTAAAGGGATTTTTACACCCCTCTCTCAGTAATTACTAGAACAAATTGACTAACGAATAAAAAATAGAAAAAATATACAGAAGATTTTAACAATACTCTTAACCAAGTTAACGTCACAGCTGCAAAATACCTTCCCCAAAATATGCTGGGCCACAAAACAAGTAGAAATAGCCAGTAAGCACATGTCCATGTCTTCAGACATCATTTGTCATCAGAGAAATGCCAATTAAAATCACAACGAGATACCACTACACACCCAGTAGGGTGGCTATCATCGAAAGAGATCAAAAACAGCAAGTGTTGACAAGGATGTGGAGAAACTGAAACTCTCATCTATTGCTGGAAGTGCAAAATGGTACAACTTTGGAAAATGTTTTGGCTATGTCTCTTAAAGCTAAATATACCCTGTGACCTGGCATTTCTACTCCTGTGTATTTACCCAAGAGAAATGAAACCGTATAACCACAAATAGATTTTTATAGAAACTTCATAGCAGCTTATTTAGAGTAGAAAGCACCGTGAAACAGCTCAGGTGTTGAGCAACATGAGAATACACAAAATCACACACACAAAATCATGCTGAGCTAAAGAAGCTAGAACCTGTACCCCAAAGTATGATTTCATTTAAAGTTTTAGAACAGGTAAAACTAATCTATTAGGACAGAAATCAGAACAGTGGTTGATTATACGGCTTTTTAGGGTGGAAAGAGGAGGGAGGGAAGTTTCTGGAAGTAATGAACTTATTTTGTGTCATTATAGGAATATGGGTTACACGGCTGTATAATCTGTCAAAATTCTTTGTATATTTAAGATCTATACATTCCAGTATATGTAAATTTACCTTAATTATGTTAAAAAAAGAAAAATAGATCAAACAATAGTTACTGACAGCTCCCTATGTTTAATGTGTGCATGCGCACGCACACGCGTACACACACACACGCACGCACGCACACACGCACACACACAGCCACTCTGCAGAATTTAGGGATGTTTTCTCTCCAATCAACACCTAAGGCAGCCAGCAACTCGTTTCCCTTCCCCCAGTCTCCAATCTCTTCTCTGCATAGGGACAGCTGACTGAGTTGATCCCAAAACAAAGGAGCCTGAATCAAGGCGGCAGGTGCTTGTGGCTTCTGCAGGGCCCATTCTCGCCTTTTCTCATTCTTGGCGGCATCCCTGACCTGGGCCAACAGGTAGAAAGGTGAAACCCGCCTCCAAGCCAGCCGCAAATCCACCTTGTTCGAGGTAAGGAAGGAAGCTTGACAAGAACCTGCTCACAAATCAAAGTTAATGCTGCCCCGCCTCCTCTGTAAATCATGTGAGATCCATCTGGGTAATGACTCCTCCAGTGTAATTCCCTATTAAGAGGCTTTATCTAGAGAGATAAGCAGCTGGTTTCCGTGTCACTAATTGCTGTCTGCTGTGATTTTAAAACATCTGCACCATTGTGCTCTTCATTTTCATATTCTAATCACCCTGAAACTTGAAAAAGGTACATCATTGATTGTTTCTATGGGTTAATTAGTACACAGTCTCCTTGTAGAGACAATTTAGAGACAGCCAGAACCTCAATCAGGAAGTTTGTTTTAAAAATTAATAACATCGGCGGTGGCTGGAGGGACTGTCATGTTCAGGGACACAGTGGGACTCTCCTGGTGGGAAAGACAACCTTTGTTATGCTCCGCACAGTGACGCCCACAGGGTAGGGGGCGGGAGAGCGGGGAGTGGTGGCAGGCTGGATGCAAGGTCATAGGACCTGGTTTGGTCCCCAGTGAACTTGACCACTGTCCCCACTGCCATCTCACGCCCCAGTTCCAACTGGGCAGAGCTTCTTTCAGCACAAATCAGGACTTTGATGAGGACTGACCAAAACATCTGGTGGTGAGGGGAATTTGTCAAAGTAATAAGAGCATGGGAAGTCATTTCACATTTTTGAGTCTCTTCATTGTCCTTCTGCCCACCTCAACTATGAAAGAGGGGGTTAAGGGAGGGGACTAGAGTATAAATGAAAGAAATGGACCACATAGGAGAGTGACACCAAATAGGAGAGTGACACTGGAACCCAGACCTTCTCAAACTTAAATTGTACATGATTCACCTGGGGATCCTGTGAAAATGCAGATCCTGATTCAGCAGGTCTGGGGTGAGGTGGGCATTCTGCATTCCTAACAAGCTCGCAAGTCGTGTCCAAGCTCAGCCATCTGAGACACACTGTTCCAAATCCGCTTTTCTCTAGCCCTGACCGAAGGCACTCTTCCTGAGATCCCAGGGTGGTGGGAGGCCTGGGTCCTGCACAAGTATCCGAGTCCCGGCTCCAAAATTAATGGAACAAGCCACATGGCCTCTCCTAGCTCAGCTTCCTCATCAAGAAACTAACAGTGGTGCCTACCTCAAAGGGGAGCCGGGAGGATCCGAACGTGTTGAGTATGACGTGTTTACCACAGTTCCTGACCCAGAGCAGGTATTGTATAGTTATTATACTCATATATTTTTTGGTAAAATGCTTTTCTGAAAAAGCAGCATCCAGCAGAAAGGAGTAGAGACACTAATCAGGGAGCATCTCTTTTAAGCTCACATACTAGTGTCTTGCAGTCACCCTTTCTAGAGAGTGTGGCCACCACCACCCTCAACCTAACTCAATGTTCGGAGCTCAAGGTCTTCCTTCATAGCTTCCTTGGGAGCTACATGCAGTTCTGGGAACTCATTTCTGCACAAGATACACTGTTCTGTCTATTAGAGTGCTTTCCTGTTTTGATCTGGAGTCTGTCTGCCCTTGGAGAGTTCTGGCAAGCAGAGGAGACAAGCATCCCTGCGCGTGCTGGCCTGCGTCCAAGGACCAGGCCCCCGCAACTGAGAGCAGATGCACCCCTGGAAGGAAGTTCCCAGCCCCTACCGCTTCCAGCTGTCCTTAGTGGACTTCAAGGGGCTTTCCCCATGGGTCTGGAAATGTGCTATTGTTAGGGGAAAAATGATAAAAACTGTGCTTTCGATCGCATGACATATGAAAAAAAAAAAAAAGCCTCTCAGTAGAAGAGGTGGAATTCGACTTAAGAAAGAAAATACAGAGAAAGAGAAAATAGTGTGGGAGGCAAGGCAGGCACTGACTGGGGAGCAGCAATGTCACTGCATCCTCCCAGGAGAGCCACGGAAGCCTCCTGATTGAGCTAGTCAGGTGCGAGGACCTGTCAACATGGCCACTGCTGCCCTGTTCCAGCAGCAGGCTTTGCTCTCTCTGCCCAAGCTTCTCTGGGCCTCCAGCTGGTCCTGGAGACCCAGAAATAAACCCAGTCCTGGCCTTGGACACATTCTCTAGTGAAGGCGCTGAGCAATAACCGCAGACCGGTCCTAAAGTGCAAGGGCTACGGAGCAATAGTTAGGTTTTCAATTTCGTTAGCTACTCTCCCCTGTGGATTGGTTCTTCCTTTCACTCCCTCAAAAGAGGAGAAAACAGATATTCTTTGAGAATGCCTCTTTTTTGAGAATCAACAGCATATAATGAAGTGGCAAAATGAGTGGGGTGGAGTATTAAGGTCTGAACGTCTATTTATGAGAGGTATAAAATCTTAAGGGCATTCAGAAGCAGAGCCATAATGGCTGAGGATTTGGTAAGGCTGAAGGAAGCTGAACGTTTAAGAGGAGTATATAGTTAATCTGGCCAAACAGAGGCCATTTTCTAAACTTGCCTGAGGATAAGAATCACCAGTGGCATCTGTAAATACACTGCTCACCAGGCCTCTCTCCTGCAAGTTCAAAGTCATGATTCTGGACTGGGGCCCAGAGATCTTTACTTCATTCAAGTTTGGTAAACACTTGGTAATGTAAGGGTTTCTCCAAGGAACGGGGGTGAGAATCGGTCAGCTCTGTCCCAGGATGGAGGAGTAGCAGAGACCAGTGTGAGGTCACTCAGGCTAGTATGTGCAGGAAAGGGCTCAAAGATTAAACCCAAATATTCCATCTAGCTTTGCTTATGAGAGGAGGCAAAAATAAGATGGGAGAGGGTGGAGGAGAAAAAGTATTTTTTTCCCCTTTACCTCATATTTCCTTTTTTCTTTTTTATAAATGCTTTTTAACTGCACAACTGGTGCTTTTTGCCATTAGAGCTAAAATAACCGTTGATTATAAATTGAGTCTAAAATGTCAGGAAGATGCTGAATTCGCCTGAAAATCCAGCTTTAAAAGCTTCCCACAAACACTGCAAACTGCGGGCATTTGGGGCTTCATGCATTTAGCATGAGTTTTGTCTGGAAGAAGATGCTGCCTTCCTAAGGCCAGGCAGGCAGAGCGAGGATGAGGGGCTGGCCTCGTGGGTGGGAGCTGAGGGTCAGATTCATACGTGCTCCTGTAGTGCTGCAGGAACAAATTCGTGTCCTGGGTGGACATGAATGGACACCATGATGTTCCCGTTGTGGCAGTCATGTGGGTCCCCACGTCAACTGCTGTTGATTGCCCTTGGAATCTCCTATTTAATCCGTGCTCCTTAACTTTCTCTAGAACGCTTCCTTTTGAAGGTAGCATGGCGTCTGTCACTTGTGAATTGTCTTCTATCTTTCCCTGAGAGGCAGTGGAACAGAACTGTGTAGCAGCTAGGGGTACAGACTCTTGAGCTAGGATGACTGTGTCCAGACTTCAGCTGAGTCTAAATCTTATGAGTTGTGTGACCTTGGGCAAGTTGCTTAACTTCTCTGTCACCCAGTTTTCTTACTTGTAATATGGAGATAATAGCATACTTATCTCCTAAGGCCAACAGGCAAATCAAATATGTCAATCTATATAAAGCACTTGGACCAGTGCCTGGTGCTGAGTCAGGGCTGTCCCAGTGTTCACGACGCAGTGGGGAATCCAGTGGCCATGCTCAGGCTCAGGAATCAGAAGGACCTAAGTTCAAATCCCAGCTTTGCCTCTTGCTACCTGTGTTACCTAGGGCTTGTTCTCTATCTCTATCTTCTCGACTTCTAATATGGGAAAAAATAACACAGCCTACCCAACAGACAATGTTGGCAAAAATGTTATCACAGAACACGTTGTAAGTGTTCAACAAATTCCAGTTATTACTAACATTAGAATTTTATGACTATTAATTGTTGTTATTACCACCCATCGGAAACTCAGTTCCTTACTATGAGGGGCCAAGGAACGCTATACTCCTCCCTAATTATCCCCTCCTTTTATCTGCACCTCTTTTGACAAGCATTCTAGCTCAGATTCCTGGGGTGTAATACCAGGTCAGGGAGGAAGTCTCTGATGACCACAGTGACACTAACAAGTTTGAAGGAGAATCCAACCCAAACAAACTCACTGGTCATGATTCTACAGCGTTATTCTGAGCCAACTGGCTAGCTTTGGTTTCTCCAGCTGTAGCTGGTGCCTTCCTGGAGAACAAATACCTTAGAGTGTTAATCACTAATGCAGAAGTTGTAAATTGGATACCGATTCGCCTCTTTGCCTTTGACTGTCATGATTTAGCTTATTAGGGGTTATAGGCTCATTTTGCATCAAAGCAGAAAAGCCACACATTGTATTGAGTTCTTGTTGGGGTGCTGTGGGGTGGGGGTGCTGCTATTCTATAAAGTCATGGGGACAAGATGTACCACATATTACCTATAAAGAGTACTGGCATCTATCTGTGGTCACTGGATGTCACTGGATGGTGACAGGGAAGTTTGGAAATGGGCTGACACTGTTCATCCTGGAATCAATCATTCATTAAGCAAATATATATTTGGTGACACTGTAGACAAGGCATGCTGCTCTCACAAAGCTTGGAGAATCTTAGAGTTGGAGGATGTTGGAGACTTTTATTTTATAGATCAAGACACTGTGTCTTAGAAGACTAATGGAGTGTTTAAACTCACACAGATAATCAGGGCCAGAGTTGGTCCATTGTCTCTTGACCCCAATATCCAGCTGCTCCTTCTACTTCCCTTGTGAGAACCTCTTCCGTAAGGAAAAAAGGTGCAAAGCATTGTAAGGAAACTTACTTTGACATTACTTTCTGGGTACCTGCAAGCTCGTGTACTTTGCCAGGATTCTTTGCACCTGCTGGACCTTCCCTCATAGCTCTGGATTCTTAAATTGGTCTTCAGGGCGAGGCCTATCTGAGGTTTCTGCCCTAGCTTGGCTGATGGACTATCAATCAGAATTTGTGCCTGCCTTTCCTTCAGCTCTTTGTCAACTTTGGTTAGAGAGCTTGGCCTTGATCATTCCACTTGCTTAAGAGCAGGCCCCTTCTTAGACACCTGCCTCACCAATAACTGCTCTAACCACAGTCACCCTGAAGACTTCCTTCCTTGGCCCACTGGCGTAAGGCCAGGCAATTCTGAAATGGTTTTCAGCAATTACCTGCATCCAAGAAAAGACAGGGAATGAGGGAGCCAGGAGAGCCCCTTGGGGACCACCATGTCAATCAATGGGGGCCACTGCATACAAGAAGGGGGAAGCACCTTAACCTGGTGATATGATGATCTGACGCTAACCATTATGCCAAAATCATGCAGTGAGAAGCTTTCTTCTGTGGCCTCATGATGCTTAGCTGTGTTAGGTTTTTTTTTTTTTCCTGACCTTGCTGATGATGCACCATGGCCTATGATTTTTAAAGACAAAGGCACATCCCATTTGCAGGCACAGGTCAACAGAAACCCATCTTCTATAATATTTATATTCAGACTGATGTCTTAGCCTTACCTTTCCTTCATTCTAATGCCCCAACTACCCACTTCCCAGGTAAGGATCTTAATTTTATTTCGTCTTTATTTAATTAATCTGGATTTCAGTTTTCACTCAACCCTTAACTAGTGTTGGGACCTTGGGCAAGTAACTTAACCCTCTGATTATCCACCTTTCTTTCCGTAATAGAGAAATGATCGCCCCAGGCCTGCTTTCCTCTCCAGGTTGCCCTGAGGATTTAACAGATGTGAAAACATTTTGGAAACCATAAAGCACTATATAAATGTAGGTTATAGCAGTTGTTTGTTATTTCTTGGTTGAGAACTCTTCTAATAATTTGGAAAAGCCAAGAATGCTGGACACACTCCCTGTAAATTCAGCATGAGATTCAGGGATGAGTTAGGATAAGTTTTAGAATAATTTTTAAAAATCATATCATTTCTATACACTTTCTAAGGACTCCTAAATCTCACCACCCATCTTTCTTTGGCTCAGCTGAAGGGGAGAATGGAGGAAAGAAGTAAGGAACAGAAAACAAAAACACCAGCCCTCCCTACTCTGGCAATAAACTTCTAGCTCTAAAGCAGGTTTTATTTAGTGTGCCATAAAAACAGTCATTTCTCCCATCATAAAAGGAGCCTGACTGCCCAGCCTCGTTTTTTTGCAGCGAGTCTGTGGGTTGAGTGGGTCCCAGTTCTGGAGCAGGCTACAGCCTGCACTCTCCTCCTCAACCCTACTTTCCCTCCCTCACAACCCTGTAAGTATTGGGAAGTGAAAGGCAATTTTTAAGTATTTTATTATGTGTGAATTTACAGGGGAAAAAAAGTATACATTTTTGGAGATGAAACTAAGATTTTTAATTGTCCCTCTGTTTTATGATTACTGCCTCATGGGTATGTACCAGACAACTTGGGCACTGTGGTTAAAAAAAAAAAAAAAAGTTAAAGTCAGCAGTAAATGTACATTTTTCTGGAAGGATACCCAAGAAACAGGAAACACTGCTGCCTCCAGGGAGAGGAGGTGGGGGTAGGGGTAGGAGGGAGACACAGTCTAAGAAGAAAAAGAAGCATAGTGGGTTCCCTAAGCTGCACCACTTATCTCTCATCTTCTGGTGTGATCTTCTGTTCTGGGCTTTGAGAACGGACTGTGTTCTCCTGAATCACTAGGAAAACATTTGGTGCCACATAGGAGGTAATTTACTAAATGGCAACCTAGATGAATCAATCCTCCTCAAGAGGAGTGAGCAATGTATTTTGGAAGTCTTGTTTGTCACCAAATAAGCAGAGGAGTTGGCATTGAGACATCCCTAGAATTGTGAAGTATTTCCACGTTTCTTCTGAATGAATGCATGTCTACCCAAGCTGGTAAAGTTGGCTTTTGGAATGCAAGGATAGTTCGAGCCACAGTGGGCATAAAGCATCAGAGTGAGCATCAGGAACCCTGATTTCTAATGAACATGCTCCTCCTCTGAGCCTCAGTTTCTCCATCCATAAAACAAAATAGCTAATGTGCTAGAAGACTGTCTAAGGCTCTTCTGAGCTCTAGCACTGTAAACTCTAAAATACAATTATTCTTAATTTAGGATTAAAGATATAGGAGGAACCACATTCTTGAAAGACCTAAATGCATCTGAGGTAATTTTCCCTCTCTAACCTTTTCTTAGAGAATTTGCCTGAAACTCTAAGCTGTGGATGGCATCTGACTCCTTGATCCCATAGGCTGTTTATCAGTGGGAAGGACAGAGTGACAGGAGCCTGGGGAACCAGAAGCTCAGAGGTGCCTAACCTCCAACCTGGCACCATTTATTAACTAGTTGGCAGTTGCCCTCTTAGTACAAGTTGAAAGGAGGCCATAGTCTCAAGGGTCCTACATATACAGCTGGGTCATCCTGAAATTTTCCTGTTTGTGACTTCTCTACAACTAAACAGAATGTAGGCTTGCAAGGATTGTGTGAAAAGCAGAAAATTTGGCAGGAGAAAGATTAAAAAAAGAGTCTCCCTTGCAGGTGTAGAACTGCTATAAATGCATCTCAAAACTTAATTTCTTCTCCTGAAACAACCACCATACTGGCTTATTTCCTTATGGGCATTAAAGATACTTCCTGGTATCTGCTAGATTGCATTAGTTCTTCCAGGCAGCACTAGGACATGATGGAGAGGCATCATGGGTTTTAACTTACTAGACATGTCATCTTCATTAAAAACAAATTCTCAAAGCTCTGATTTAATCATTAGGGGAGACTAAGGATTCAATCATATCCATAGATAGAAGAGAAGAAAAGTGTATCAAGATAACAATTTAGTGTTCAATGCTAAAGGCTCCATGCTCAATGTTGTATCAACCAGTTAACTTTACTCAATTTTGCCTCCAAATGTAGTAACTCTGACTTACTAGCTGGTTCAAAAATGCATACTCTGGGCCATAAGGATAATTAATTTAAAGGTCATGGTTGGCTCAGGACAAATTCATCTCAAGCAAATGGCTCAAAAATTGTGAGTCAATGCTACGCAAATGCTACGTGAGTCAAGAGCATCAGGATACCTGCCTGCTGATACAGGGTGCAATGCTAAATCCCTGGTGATCTCAGGCACACATTTAAACTCTCTGAGCTCATTCTGTCCCTGCCTATCTAGTGCTCAGACACACTGTGCAGGAGGAAAGGAGTTATTGCCACAGAAATGGCACTGAGCTAAAATTTACACATTTCTGCAGGAGAGGTTACATATCCTTCAGATACCCTTAGTCATACTCTTTGACCTTTAGTGACTCACTTCACTTCCCTATATGTTTCCACCAACATAAAACTATAGTCAGCTGAGATGATCTCTAAAGTTCTTTGCAGGATTGCTATCCTAGACAACTACAACATCTGGGCACCATAGTTCCCTGCTATACAGTAACCAACATGGCAGCTGGCCGATGGCAATTAGGCAAGTGGCTCTTTTTCAAGATTGGGTTAATCCATGGTTTAAAGATCAACCTGTAGAATCTCTGAGCTCTGGGTCAATTACCTTAACGAGGGGTCCCTGACACGCTTCTTCGCGTCGTTTAGAGGATATTGTCTTCTCTGGTAAGTGCTTATCCTAATGCTTCTGCTTCTCCAATATTTTACAACTGACATCATCTTAAGATAGAACATGTAATTAGATTTCCTTGCCTTATGGATGTGGTGCCCCTTCAGCTTGAAAGAAGAGAGACTCTTCACCCAGGGATGAGAGCTGAGTACTGCTCTGTGTCTACTCGCTAGGTTCACTTCAGCTGGGCAGGGAAAACGCTGTCATTAAAAAGAGGCCTTTGTCCTTTCGACAGCTGCTCCAAAGAACTGGAGAAAGGAGATTTTTAACTGGGCCACACAAAGCTAAGATTCTAATCCCAGTGACTTGAGGGAGGGTGAGAGGAGATAATTAGTCTAGCTCTTGATAAAGGTAATTTGCAACATCAACACTCTGCTCCGACAATGGCTGTAGCTCAAATGGTAACATTAGATGGAGCAAAAAAACATCTCTTTTCCTAGGATTTCAGTGAGGTTCATGGACAAACCTAGAATATACTTTATTGGAAGGACCATCAGTTTTGTGATTCTGCAGGTTCAAGCCCTTATTCAGCTCTATAATTACGACATGTGGGATTTGGGGCAAGTCATTTATCAGAGTTTCTACTTTTCTGTTTGCCCATGTATATAAAATGGGCATGAGAATGATCAGAGTGAGAGGAAGAAATGGTACATGATTAGAGTGAGAGGAAGAAATGACATACTGAGAAAGCAAGCTTTTATTTCTTTTTTTCATTACTTCACATGTATGTGCTCCTTACTAGACCAATCTATGAGCACCTGGAGAACAGGAAGACTACTTTTAAGCCTCTTTATTTTATTTTTACATAGCCAAGTCACTGAAATAGAATGTTTGAGTCTCTTACGCTTCTAAGTCTTTCTGGTTACTCTGTGACTCATGAATAGAGTTCAAATTCTTCGGTCTGGCCAACCAATCCTTCCAAACTAATATCCTGAAAACCTGTGCCATAGTAGACTGCTCAGCATCACAAAGGACCCTCAAAGTGTGACAGCGGCCACACAATCTAGCCTGGAAATTCA
>NW_006442107.1:7250354-7293908 GCF_000325575.1 Pteropus alecto
TCTGGGTCAATACCTTAACGAGGGGTCCCTGACACGCTTCTTCGCGTCGTTTAGAGGATATTGTCTTCTCTGGTAAGTGCTTATCCTAATGCTTCTGCTTCTCCAATATTTTACAACTGACATCATCTTAAGATAGAACATGTGCCATGTAATTAGATTTCCTTGCCTTATGGATGTGGTGCCCCTTCAGCTTGAAAGAAGAGAGACTCTTCACCCAGGGATGAGAGCTGAGTACTGCTCTGTGTCTACTCGCTAGGTTCACTTCAGCTGGGCAGGGAAAACGCTGTCATTAAAAAGAGGCCTTTGTCCTTTCGACAGCTGCTCCAAAGAACTGGAGAAAGGAGATTTTTAACTGGGCCACACAAAGCTAAGATTCTAATCCCAGTGACTTGAGGGAGGGTGAGAGGAGATAATTAGTCTAGCTCTTGATAAAGGTAATTTGCAACATCAACACTCTGCTCCGACAATGGCTGTAGCTCAAATGGTAACATTAGATGGAGCAAAAAAACATCTCTTTTCCTAGGATTTCAGTGAGGTTCATGGACAAACCTAGAATATACTTTATTGGAAGGACCATCAGTTTTGTGATTCTGCAGGTTCAAGCCCTTATTCAGCTCTATAATTACGACATGTGGGATTTGGGGCAAGTCATTTATCAGAGTTTCTACTTTTCTGTTTGCCCATGTATATAAAATGGGCATGAGAATGATCAGAGTGAGAGGAAGAAATGGTACATGATTAGAGTGAGAGGAAGAAATGACATACTGAGAAAGCAAGCTTTTATTTCTTTTTTTCATTACTTCACATGTATGTGCTCCTTACTAGACCAATCTATGAGCACCTGGAGAACAGGAAGACTACTTTTAAGCCTCTTTATTTTATTTTTACATAGCCAAGTCACTGAAATAGAATGTTTGAGTCTCTTACGCTTCTAAGTCTTTCTGGTTACTCTGTGACTCATGAATAGAGTTCAAATTCTTCGGTCTGGCCAACCAATCCTTCCAAACTAATATCCTGAAAACCTGTGCCATAGTAGACTGCTCAGCATCACAAAGGACCCTCAAAGTGTGACAGCGGCCACACAATCTAGCCTGGAAATTCACTCTGTTACCCTTGAACACCTTGTTTCCATCTAGCAAGAATAGCTCTAATGTCACATCCTCCACTAAGCCTCGTACTGTCATTTAGCCTTCCATCCACTGGGCTCCCATGATATTTGTTCTGTATGGTCTACGGGGCTTTTGCCCAGTCAGCCTCATAGTAGCTACGTGTTATTGTTCTCTCTCCCGGACTGCACATCTTTTGAGGGGATCTCTTACAACAGTTAGCACCTGTACTGGCTATGGTTATGTAAAAAAAAAGTAGAGACATTTCACAAGTTGCAAAGTACTACCAAAAGCCAACTGTTTTTGTTCTTTTGATTGTGAACCATCTCTAGTGCACCAAGCTTAGCTGAGAGTGTGACACATGTCCCTCCTCTCTGCCTTTAGCCCTGCTATTCTGGCTGCTCAAAAACCTGCTGCCACTGGAACCCCCACCCACTCCCATAATATAGTGCCTGGCGCCCTGCTCAAGGCCTCAGAAAAATTTAGCCCTTGATGCCCACCAGTCAGTGACACTGAAGACCACTGGGCTAGCAGTAGGAGAGCTCAACTACCTTCTTCAAATAGCATGGGCAAGTTTTGCTAGCTAGCCTGGGAACTTACCTGTCATTTCCTGCATTGTCGGTAAGTTCTTCACAACTGGCCTGCCAGCAGACTTGAAGAATTGCTTCCATTTATAAATCAAGGGTTGACTTTATTATGAACAGAATTTGAAGATTAATTGGAGAATTAAAGTATCTTAAAATTGATGTAGCCCAATCACCTCCTTTTATGAATAAGGAAACTGAAAACCAGAGAGGTCATCGCTAGTTAATGATAGAGCGAGAACTGAAACCAGATCTCAGACTTGTCAGTTCAGCACAATTTTCACAATATCATGTCCCTATTATTAGTAATATTTTAGTAGACATGAGAACAAAGGGGAAAACTGAAGCACTCTGGCTGGGTAAGCACGTTGTTTGTAAAAAGTTTAGATGACTATCTTAATGCTGGGAACTAGTTTCTAACTAATTATATCTTAAGGCATAATTCTGGAGAAGCCTGAGCAGAGGTGCTTTCCAGATTCCCAGTAAGCAGGTGTTGTCACTGGCCACTAACACATGTGAGAGGGGCTTTCATGGTTGGTCCTGGAAGAAGCTGTAAACCACAGTGGGCAACCACTGATGACTGCCAGCCACCCATGTGATAAATCAGCACAGAAATTATTATTATTAAACCACTGGGCTCTTGCTATGCTCCTTTTTACTAACCTGCTTTTGATATTGCTGCCCCTACATCTGCAGGATTCTCCCTCTCCTGTCGAGCTTAGCCAAAATGTAATCAGTCTGTAAGACCCAACTCGTCTATCTTGTCTCACAAACCTATTTTTACTTTCATTCATTCATTCATTCATTCATTCAAAGATATTTTTTGAGCAACTACTATATGTCAGGCCCCATTATAGGATCTAGTAAGGAGAAGAAAGAGAAGCAAATAAACAAAAAAATATATTTATATCTCCATATGTGTTTATACATACATATGCATACATATATGTATATACAAGTACATGTAGTATATACACATAATGTATATTAATTAATCAAATGACATTAATTATTAAGAAGAAAGTAAACTAGGACGTAAGGACAGTCTTTAAAAATGGGGGGGGGGGGGTTGACTGAGGCTGGCTAGTCAGGGATGCCCTTTCTGAGAAAGTGACATGCAAGCAGAGACCTAACTGAAAGCAACACTTCTCTAAACAATAGAGTCAGAACCTTATGGTTACTCCCTTCATTCCCTTAGTGTGTCATATTTTGATTCAACAAATATTTACCAGGCACTAACTATGTGAGATCCTGTGGCTAGAGGATGGGTACACAGAGGAGAATGAAGTGGGCCTAGCACTGCTCTCATGGTCAAGTGCAGGGACAGCCATCATCAAGCAAACAAACACAAAACAGGGCACTGGGAGCAGCTATGCTGCCCACGCCACTTCTTCGTCTAAATCCAAAGAAGGGCTGGCAGGTATTAGGTCCCAGCGGGAGAATCGGTGGATAGTTGCCATTAACCCAGCTAATTGCTCCAGGAAGTGAAGTTTCCATTAAGATTGTGCTGAGGCCATTTGTGAGGTCTAGCTCAGTGACACTGTACCTCAGATATCATCGACAGGTATAAAGCTGATAACTAGAATACAAACTCTCACATTTCCATGCCATATTACAGTCGAGTATTTCTGACTCATAAAACAGTAAAATATGTTTACACACATCATTTTGTTCATTCTAACAATTCTGTAGATCAGGTAGAGTTCAAAAAAGGAGGCCAGAATTGGAAACGTTCCGATGCAAAGAAACTTTGAGGCTGTTTGATCGAATCTTTTACCCACCGTTGGGTTCCTTTCCTTATCATTTCTGAGCAATGGCCAACCTTCCCTGCTTCACTATTTCTAATGACCTGGCAGCCATGACTCTCAAAGCAATCGCTTCAATTTTTTGGCAGCCAAATGGCTTGTTAATGGTCAGGTGGGATAATTTCCATTTCCCCTGATTCCCAGTCAAGTGTCATTTGCACTGGGACCCTCTCCCAGAAGGACGTGCCTTGGACCATGAAGGAAGCTGAGCTCCAGATCCCTCCAGCTGAGTCTGGGTGCCTCTTCCTCCAGCTGAGGCTCTCACTCTACCCTGGCGGACCCTCCCCACAAGTGCATGTCCCCAGGAAGCACAACCAGAACATGATGACCACATCCAAACGCAAATGCACATTATGCAGAGGTACAGGCTGTTCTGAGGATAATTATTTTGAAATAGATTGTGTGGGGGGTTCATTTAATCAAATCGTCTGACAACTGTTTATTGAGAGGAAAGTATGGATGGCTCAGCAGCACTGGGAAGGATTTTGGCTTTCAAACATCTAATCTACTTTGCTGAGCCCTCCAAAAATACAAACTAAGGGCAGCACGCTCCAGGCAGGCCATGGCGAATAAGTCCATGTAAGGGCACGTGAGCACCATGAGGCTTTCTAGGCGAGACACAAGCCTGCTGCAGCACGGGCTGACATGTTCAGGGCTGCCTTTCCTCTCCTGCTTCTTTCTCTAAACCTGGCTCCTAAGAGTCACGAAAGTCATGCTGAATGCTCCAACCTTCACCTGGAAGCACAGCACCCCAGAGCCCTCAAGTGCACTGGCGTTGAGTGCAGAGGTAGAGAGCATGGAGGTCCACAGAACCTCACAGTCTCTGCTGCAGGAGGCAGACACCAGCAGCCTTGGGGGCAAGCTGGAGAGGGTTGGGGAGAGTGCTAGGGTACTCAGAAATCCCTGAAGCTAAGAGTCAGAGCCCCATGCCTCCTGCTGAGGGTGGAGGGGGAAGAATCAGAATATTGAACCCCTTGTACCTACACATGCACCTACTTACTCATTAACTGGATTACAGAACCAGAAAGTCAGGCATTTAAATATTACCTGGCCCTGTGCTGAAAACAGTTTTTTAAAGCTTTTAATCCTCGATTTAAATGAAATCTCAGCTTGGACGTAAACAAATAAAGACAGTAAGAGTTGAGCCATCCTGGGATCAAAGGCTGAAAACACTCTTAATTATCCTGCACCAAACCACTGCTCCTCAGGCAGTGACCCTGAAGTGGGCTCTACAGAGCCCTTGAAGAGAATCATTCAAAAAGCACAAAGTCAACCACTCTTCATTTTACAAACAGGGAAACTGAGGCCTAGAGAGAAAGGGCTGGTGCACAATTGGCTTACAGCTGTTCCGGTCCAAGCTATTCCTACCCCACACGGCATCCTGAGGAGAGTGTCTATCCTCTGATGACCACTCAGAGGGCTATTTGGGAGGGTCTCTGGGGAATGGGACTCTATTAATTTCTTCCTTTGATGGGGTCCCTAGTGTCAGTTAACAGAGTACTGTGTAGTCAATGAATTGGCAAGTTGGCCAGTAGCCTTGTATTGATGAAGTCTGGGAAACCAGGAAAGCGTTTCATTCAGTAAGTACGTGTCCCTAAGCCCTGGGTGGTCTATACTTTCTGGAACGGTTTTCACATACATTATCTCTTATGCCTCCAAACACTCTTATAAAGTCCATAAGAGAAGGAATTAGTCCCATTTTATACTTGAGAGTACAGCAGAAAGGGTTCAAATGACTTCTCGGAGGTTGAGAGATTAATTTTTTGGAGGTTGAGAGCAAAGTTGAGAGTTAAATATAGATTTCCTGACATAGTTTTGGGTTCACTTAACCTCATTATACCAACTGCTCTGAATACGCTCTCCATGTCTGGGCTGCTTCTTGGACACCTTATCTCAAATCCCTCAAAAGGCAACGTCAATTCATGGTTCATCTGCAGGCTTGAGGTGGCATCTCAGTATAAGATGCCATTGTGACCCGGACCAGAATAATATTTATACAAATTATGTTTAGGAAATTTGAGTGCTTGAGAAGGATTTCATAAATATTTGTGGAATGAAGGAAAGAAACATTCTGGGGCAGCAGGCAAAGGATTTTTCTCTATGAGAAAAGTACGAGGAACTTTTCATCATGGGATCAGGATTCCTGGTCACACAAACTCCAGTCAGGCTGGAAATTGGAAATCAGAAAAAAGACAGGTGTGTATTTGGTCTGAGAAAAACATCAATAAGCGGGATGATTGGAAAGGGAAAAAGTGGTTGAGAGGAAACCTCTAGGAGTCGTCTAGTTGTATGTTTGGATCTTAACTCATACTTACTTGCTGGATACGGAATAGTGTTTAGTCTCTGTGCCTCATTTCTTTGACTGTAAGGGACCATAATAGCTATCTGATAGGGTTATCACAAGGAGAGAATGAGATAAAAGCAGCGAAGTGCTTTGCCCGGGGCACTCTGTAAGTGGGAGCAGGCGCCTGTGCGTGACTTCTCTCAAGCTCCCCTTTTCTCTGCTTTATCACATTCTGTTCAAGTAGAGCCCAGCTCTGGGGTCTCACTGATGGTCACTCTGGATTCTTTATCGTTCAACCACCTCTTATCTCATGTGTCTAACACCTGATTGCTTCAAAGAGTCGATACCGAACCTGTGAGCCCTATGATAGTTACTTTTGCATTCTAGCTAAGGGATGCCCAGAGAGCTGGTAAAGCATTATTTTTGGGTGTGTCTATGAGGGTCTTTCTGTAAGAGACTGGCATTTGAATCCGTAGGCTGAGTAAAGAGGATCGCTTTCACCAGTGTAGGTGAGCGTCATCCAGTCTATTGGGGGCCTGATTACAGCAGCTCCCCTTAGCCACGGTTTCACTTTCCACAGTGTCGGTTACCTACGGCCAATCGTGGTCTGACAATATTAAATAGAACATTTCAGAAATAATTCATAAATTTCAAATTGCGTGCGGTTCTGAGTGGCGTGATGAAATCTTATGCTGTCCTGCTCTGTCCCATACGGGACATGAATCATCCCTTTGTCCAGCGTATCCACCCTGTATATACGACCCACCCGTTAGTCACTTAGCAGTCATCTCGGTTATCAGATCGACAGTAGCGGTACCACAGTGCTTGTTTTCAAGTCACCTTTAATTTACTTAATAAAGGCCCCAGAGCACAAGGGTAGTGATGCTGGCAATTCAGATATGCCAAAAAACTAGCCATATAGTACTTCCTTTAAGCGAAAAAGTGGAAGTTCTCAACTTAATACGGAAAAAGAAAAACGTACAACATGAGGTTGCTAACATTTTCAGTAAGAACGAATCTTCTATCTGTGAAATTATGAAGAAAAAAAGTAAATTCATGCTAGTTTTGCTGTCACACCTCAAACTGCAAAAGTTATGGTCATGGTACGTGATAAGTGCTTAGTTAAAAGGGAAAAGGCATTGGGGGGTGGAAGACATAGACAGGAAACATTCTTATTGATGGCAATGTGTTAGCGAGAAAATATTGAGCCTATATGAAGACTCAATATTTTGTCCAATATCCCTAAGATCCCCTGAAACGAGTTACCATATTCATGGAAATTTTTATCACAGTAGATTGTTATGATCAATCTATTTTAGTATTAGCTATTGTTGTTAATCTCTTACTGTGCCTAAATTAAAAATTAAACTTTATCACAGGTATATATGTATAGGAAAAAATATAGTACATATAGTATTCTGTATTATCTGCAGTTTCAGACATCCACTGGGGGTCTTAAAACGTATCACCCATGGATAAGGCTGGACAGCTGTAGAGGCTTACCTCGGAGATATTGTGAGTTTGGTTCCAGACCACCGCAGTGAAGCCAGTATCACAGTGAAGTATATTATAATCTTTTTGATGGTTGAGGGTCTTGCCTTCAATTTTTAAAAATCACACCCTCTGCGAAGCTCAATAAAATGAGGTATGCCTGTATAACAAAAAGGCAGGGGAAGGATGGATTTGCTCCCTGCTTGAGCTGGGACATCCATCTTCTCCTGTCCTTGGACATTAGCATTCCTGGTTCCAGAATCTTTGGACTTAGACTGAAATGGATATCATTGTGTTCTCAGGTTCTCAGGCCTTCGGGTTTGGACTAGAACTCCATCCACCACCAGCTTTCTTGGGCCTCCAGAATGCAGATGGCAGATCATGGGACTTCTCGGCCTCCGTAACCACCAGATGGGAAAATTCCTCATGATTAACTCTCTGAACATTGATATATATTCCATTGGTTCTGCTTCTCTGGAGAGTCCTGACTAATATAAGCCCTTAATTACTTACTATTATGTTTGTATGTTTGTCTTTTTTTCTTATAAATAATGCTCTGAGCCCTTTGGGAATCTGGGGAGTCATGTTTCTCTCACAGTCCCCTGGTGTTTAGCATAGGCGTGCTGTTAAGTGCCATGAGTACACTTATTAATTGACTCACTGGTTAGCTGAATAACTTGTAACGTCCACTTGATACTAATGTCCTTTTGAGAGAAGAAAAAAAAAAAAAGATTCCCCAAGTCACCAAATGAAGCCTTATATATCCTTTGGGGTTTATTTCTGAAGTTGCGATAACTGCTCGGGGAGCTCATTCCAAACATAATGGAGTGAGGGGAAATTCAGTGGGCAAATGATTCCCATGCTTTCCTCTGAGGACAGCCCATTATGTCAGGGATCTTTGGTTGCCAAGTTGGGGATGACGTAGACAATATCTCTTCATCAAGAATTTCTATAAATACATTCAAATGAATTTTAAGCACATATTTACAACAAAGTAATGATATCAGTGACAACTTACACTGTTAAATTAGTCAATTTTAGTATTTTTTAAATGGATTCCTTTGCTGTCTATGATCCATAAAAGAATTAAAATAGGCCTTGATTCAGAACATGAGAGCTCACTACAGGAGCCAGGTGCTCAGGCACCTTTTCTCAGAATGTGTGTCTGCGTCTTGGTATAAAAGCACTTAGTAAAAGCTTATTGCCAAGAGCTCTGGTCTGGGATGAGTCCTGGTTTCAAGTCCTATTTCTGTTACTAAATTACTTTGTCTATAACATGAAGGGGTTGGTTCTTTCCAGATCTTAATGTTCTAAAAAGAGGAACTTACTTTGATCCAAACCTGTCCTAGTTAATAACCTCTGATGGCACCCACCCTTGTCTCTCCCTATCACTTGCTACTATCATTTGATTATATAGACCCTTGGAAGAAATGTCTTTCCTATTTGAATCTAGAGGGTGATAGTCATTCAAAGAGCAAAGATAATGTTGATTGCATTCATTCACTGCCAGCCTTTGCCTGCCATATTTAGAGTGAATGTGACCTTGATCTTGCCCAGGGGTGGGGAAAAAAAAAGCTCAACTCAACTCAACTAAAAATCAAACTTCAAACCTTGGTGTTGAAATGGCAAAAAAAAAAAAAAAAAAAAATATGATTTCCACAATCATTCAAATGTACTCTGTGTGGCATAAGAATATTTCCTAGAGGGCAGGGCCTTCCCTCATCAGTCAAATTCTGTCTTAGGCCAGTGTGTTACTAATCAACAGCTAATGATGATCCTCAGGGTTTGGTGACAAATATTCTCCTCCTAGGTAACTCATGGTACTGCAATCTACTTTGAGCTGACATTTGTGCAAAGCCTGGGGCAAGTAGCAAAAGGAAATCATGCACAAAGAACATGAAAGCAAGGCCAGTCTTGGGCTGGGGTAGGGGAGATGAGGGTAGCTTCTGGAGCTTAAGATCCTCTATACTGAGGCTGGGGTCTGTCCCCCATCTAAGGACAAAAGCTGTAGACACTGAAAGGCCAGGTCTGGGCACCCGTCCTGAGCCCTGTACTATTTTGTTAAGCTCACCAGAATGGAATGCAGGTCCTCTATTACAGAAAGCTGAGAAAGGGGTGGATGGAGGGTAGAAACAGAAGATACACCAACAAAACCAAGCCTACTGACTATCTAAAAATGGAATGGGCCAGGCATAGTTTGGTGTCACCGTGACCTTTACACAGCCAGCCGGCTGTGGTCACCGTGGGCCATTCAAAGATGTCTAAGAGAGCACGCTGAAAAGCCAACACACACGCAATTCTGAGTTGACCACAGCACAGATGCACACTCCACTTATTGTTAAAACAGCACTAAGAGACTCTAATTTGGACAGGTGGGGGCAGCCAGGGAGGACTCATGGTCCAGCTCTAGCCCTGGCTGGAATAAAGGCAAACTACTCTCCTTACTGTTCAAGCCCTTTCCAAGAGCATTCCCTTCTGTTTTCCAGGTCCTTCCTTGTCTACTTGTTCCAGTCATATCTACCTTTCCGCCCTTACCCACTTCTATTCTTGATCCTCTGTGAAACTGACCCTGCACACTCCACGTACTTCTCTCTTCTCAGGATACCCACAGCACCAATAGTTTGAATGAGAGAATTTACACTTGAATCTAACAATGAGGCAACTTGAGTATGGGAGCCTTGATCTAAGGATGGCAGAGCAGAAAACAGAAGACGATCAGTCTCTGGTAACAGGGCGGGGGTGCCTCACCACCAGTCTTCTTATCTCCAGATTTCCTGAGTCAAGAGAAAACTCAACTTCTTTCTTGTTAGAGACTTGTTCTGTGGGTTTTCTGTTATGAGAAGCTGAACTTAATCTTCCTTGGTACAGACGCTCATCAACTTGTATTTAAGGAGGAATATGCACTCCATGACCTTGATTCAGGCAAACCATATCTTATAGCTGAGCCAAAGTGGGCTTAGAGCAGTAGGTTTCTTCAGATAATATATTCTTCCTTCTCCAAACATTCAACTTCCTAACTCCAGAAGCCTTCATTCTTGTGGGTTAAAAGTCAAAGCACAAGGAAGCTTCTTGTTTTGTGGTTGCTGATGGTGGAGGGCCAGAGGCAGAAATCCTGAGCACTGAGAAGGCAATGGTATCACTAGTCCTCACTGGTTTCTTGATTATAATTGAGAGAAAATGTAGGGTAACCAGGAAAGAAGAGAGAGGGAGGAAGGAAGGAAGCAGAAAAGAGTGACTAACAGATCTGTGTAAATGAGCATGCATAGAGGAAGGGGGTGAGAATCCCCGAATATGGAAGCTATTCAGAAATCTGTATACAGATGTGTTCAATAAGCATCAAGAAATAAAGTACGTTTCTAGAAGGAAAGCAATCAGTAGAATCCATTTCACACATATATACTCCCCTAAAAACTCAATTCAATTAAATTTCATTGTTACTTGAATAATATTACCACAAGTTCTAGGCGAAGCAGATAAAATTCAATACTTCAACAAACATTTATTAAACTATCGCTATGTGTTATAAACATGGTCCCTGTCCTTGAAAAGCTTCAAATTTAATAGGGAGTCAAGAATGACATTTATCAAATAATAAGGATATCAGAAAAAAAAAAGCTTTTATTAGTAAACCTGACCTATACTTTGAAGGGAAATTAATGGTGCTTTCTTCAGAAATAGATTCCCTCTCTTCCTCCCTGCTGGAGGTGCTCACTTCCCCTCCAAAATGCCCAGCATTTTTTTTATATCTGTCATATATCAGTCATTAGCTATGGCTTTGAAGTTTGTGCGTGCGCGTGTGTGTGTGTGTGCGCGCGCGCATGCGTTCATCTCCTCCACTATTGTGTACATTCCTTAATAAGCATTAAGTCTTACATTGTGCCTCCTCCGTGACATCTGTCTGTTCCTGGCACCTAGTTAGGCATTAGTGAGTATTGGTTAATCGTCTATTAGAGAAGAGATATGGGATGCTGAGCAGCATAGGGCAGGTATGATGAAGAATTTCATTGTAGAGCTCAGAGACGCTCTGTGGTGAGGTCTGGCTGTACCAGTAGAAATTACACAGATGAAGCAGAGTGAGGAGAGCATTACCACCTAATGATGGGAGTCCCAGAGGGTGGCATTATTTTCACACTTTTGTTGAGATACTGTTGAAAGTTTGCAAGTTAAACAATGCAATTGCTTTGTTAGGAAGATAAAGGTCTTTGTTTCTGAACGCACTCAGCACCAAAAACAGGGTCTGAGAGGAAGCTAGCTTGGGGCAGGAGCCACCTTCAGCCTGAATGAGGGTCTCCTAATCTGTTAAGAATCAAAACAAAACTTACAGGTGTTTTGGAGACAGATGGCTGGTAGGAAGCAAAAGTAGCTGTTGGGTTCTCACCTGGATTATGTTGAGAGTCTTTGAAAGTCACTCATTTTCCTCATTGGAGAACATTATTTGTAGGACGAAAGGGCAGAGCAGTGGATCACTAAAGGCCCTTTAAGCTCTCAATTCGCTACCAGATCTAAGACAGGTTCCACTTAAGGAGCTTGGTGGTATTTCAATAACTGTAGCTTCAGTGAGCTAAAGATACACCGGAGAACACGGGGGTGATCATATTAGACTAAAATGCCTCTTGTCACAGATACAAAGTTTCTCCTACCCTCACCTCAAATTCAGGACCAGGTCCAATGGCTCTTCGATTTTAGGGAAACTCTCTCTTACTGTTCCTCTCTTTCCAAGAGAAATTACACTCTTGGATAGCCTTGTATTACAAAGCAGTACCACAGGTACGCAGGCAGGGATGTGAGGAAACCTAAGTGCTACACTGACACAATTTCCCTGGATTTCTCCTTCCCTGTAACTTCACAGAGTGGCAAATAAGAACAGTTTAGGGTAGCTGGTAAAGGAGTAAGGCGCCGGAGGCAAGCCTGAGGACTCTAAACCAAACACAGGAATCAAAGGCTACACAGAATTCCCTGTGGAGAGGCACTAGATGAGACCTAAAGGTAGGTCTTTTGTGCACGCTTACAAAACCAACCAACCACCCAACTGAAACTGCCAGTTTTAGGTCTGTCAGGGCAAGAGATTTAGTTTCCTCTGGGCGAAGAGGTTGCTAGTGAGAATATGAAGGTTTTATTGTCACAGGGACCCATGAAACTGACCTTGGCAGGACACTTGAGTGCATTACTGATATAAGAACATTGTTTTTAATAAACATAGGGCAGTTTCAATTCAGTTCAGTTCACATAGGGTGGAAATTGTCAACAGGAGTGTGTGCTTTGCATTGTTCACGAAATAGCTTCTTTCATCTTCTTAACTCCATCAAAGGCACAAAGGGAAAATCAGGTTCGGCCCAAATAAAGCTGTGAAGGGAGGACAAGTGCCTCAAGAGCTCCTCATTTTACCTGGTCTTCCCTCTTCTCATTCCGTCATCAACTTTTCAATGAGTCTTTTATTATTGGCAGTCCCTGAATGGCGTCCCATTATTATAGGATGATAGTGGTGTTGATGATGGGTTACATCATGAAAGCCATAGAATTAAGTCAGCACGTCTTTACTGAGAGGCTACTGATCAAGAGAGCAAACACTCTTGGAGAAGACGAGGTACTGTCTGGGCATCGTCAGTGATGCCCGCAACCCAGAAGGCAGGTGGGTCTCAGCCTGCAGATTCACCCAAGGTTTGTAATGAATTACAGAATCAGTGCTAACTGCTTATGAAACGCAAGAGGGATTTAGAGAGAGCATCCTGTGGTCTGGAGAAGTCTTGAAATATGCTTCCTTGGAATGATGGGATTAAGCCATTGCCCTTGAGGGTCTTTTAATTTCTGAAGGCTGTAAACTGATTCTGTAATTGCGAAGTATAAATATAAATAAAATTCCCTGTAAGCCAAAAAGGTAAGAAAAAGTAAAAATAGCTGACATAGTATAGCATAGATCAATCCTAGACACCCCTTTATAATCTGTCTGTGCCTTATTTTTGTCATCTGTAAAACGAGGATAATAAGAACTATAGTGACTTTATAGGGCAATGGTTAAAACTGAATAATATAATGCATGTAAAACACATAACATGATGTCTCACCTTTAGTAAATTTAGCAAATATAACTGTGAGAGTAACATTAGTTAGAATAAGAAGTAGGAGGAGGAAGGCGGAGCAAAAAAAGCTGTTGTCGGATTCCTCTAAGCTTCAGGACACTCTGAGCCTGGTAGGAGTAGGGCTCTAATACTCCACCCAAGTTCAGATGGAAAGTCTGCATGAGAAAAGCCTTGGGTCTTGACCGAGGTCTCCGGTCTCTCTACTGCTCTGCATTACATTTGGAGTCTGCCGGCAAAATAAAAGGTAGCCCAAGCAGACACCTACAGATGAGAATAGATTCTCATGTATTCAAGTAATGGGCTTCCCAGTCAGAAGTGGAGTGGAGTCTGTAGGGAGCAGGAATATATTCTCCCCTTGGCTCTGCTCTCCAGATACTAACCTCTCAAGCGACAAACCCACATCTGATCTAATTCTCTATGCACTGCCAGCAGCCAAAGAGGTTCTCTACTTCTTATTTTTCCTTTCCTCCAACTGTTCCTCCCATCTCCCTTTTCGGATAGTGACCTCATCCCACCTTCAAATAGGTGAGGCCATTTTCCTCTACAGACTCAGAATTCTGTGATTTTAACAGGGGACCCAGCAGCATCTTGGTCCTTGTGTAAAGTGGAAGACACCATGATTTCACTGGGTCCAGAAGCAGAGCAACGATAATGCTAGTCATGACTTAGCAATGTGAGGTTAATAAAACAGGCAAAAGCAGATTTTCTGAAAGTGAAATTTAAATTTAGTTTAGTATTTTTAACATTTAGGCAGGTTCATGTTCTTTGGGGACCCCCACAAGAACGCCATAGGGCATAGATCATCAATCTTTTTAAACACATGAAGAAACAGAGGCCTAAAGTATCTAGGAGAGCCCTTTTTGCAGAAATTGACGAGCTGATCTTAAAATTCATACGGCAATGCCAGAGACTCAGAATAGCCAAAAAAAAAAAAAAAATCTTGAAAAAGAACAAAGCTGGAAGACTCACACTTCTTGATTTCAAAATTTACTACAAAGCTACAGCAATCTAGAGAATGTGGTATTTGCATAAAGAAGTCATACAGATCAGTAGAATATAACTGTCCAGATTAAACCTACACTTATTGTCCATTGACTTTTGGTAAGAGTGTTAAGGTAACACAACGAGGAAGAAAGTCTTTTCAATAAATAGTGCTGGGACAATTACATATACACAAGCAACAGAAAGAGAAAGAGAAGGAGATGGGGGAGGAGGAGAAGGAGGCAGGAGAAAAAGAGGAAGAGAAACTAGTAGTAGTAGTAGCTGTAACAGTAAACTCTCTATTTTATATCATATACAAAAATTGATTCAAAATGGATCAGAGACCTAAATGTCAGAGCTAAAGCTATAAAATGTTTAGATGGAAATAGGAGTAAATTTTCCTGACCTTTGGTTAGGTAAAGACATCAAAGCACAAGTAACAAGAGAAAAAATAATAAACTAAACTTTGTCAAAATTAAAAACTTTTGTGCTTCAGGGTCACCATTAAGAAAGTAAAAAGATAGTCCACAGAATGGGAGAAAATATTTGCAACTCAAATATATATTTGATAAGGGACTCGTATCCAGAATATATAAAAAATTTCTACAAAACGATAAAAAGACAACTCCATTTAAAAATGGGCAAAGGTTTGAACAGAAATTTCTCCCTCCAAAGTGCATGTGGTCAACAAGAAATAAAAGGATAATCAATATCATCAGCCATTAGGAAAATTCAAATCAAAACCACAATGAAATGTCACTTTATACCTACTAAGATGGCACAAATAAATAAGATGGACAATAGCAAATGTTGGTGAGGATACGGAAAATTGAATTTTTACACATTACTAGTGAGACTGTGCAATGGTACACCAGCTTTGGAAAACAATTTGGAAGTTCTTACACATAGAGTTATCATATGACCTAGCAATTCCACTCCTAGGTATATAGCCAAGAGAATTGAAAACACATGTTCACATAAAAAAAAAAAACAAAAAAAAACAAAAAAAACTTGTGCATGAATGTTCATAGAAGCATTATTTATAATAGCCAAAAAGTAAAAACACCCAAATGTCCATTAACTGATGAATGTATAAATAAAAGTGGTACATCCATAAAATGGAATATTATTCAGCCATGAAAAAGAATGGAGTACTGATACATATGACAGCGTGGATAAACCTTGAAAACATTATGTTAAGTCAAAGAAGCCAGACACAAAATGCCACATACTATATGATTCCATTTGTGTAAATTGTCCAGAACAAGCAAATCTACAGAGACAGAAGTAGATTAATGGCTGCTAGGGACTGAAGAGAGCAGAGAATAGAGAATGACTGCTTATGGATTCAGGATATATTTTGAGGAAAAATGAAAATGTTCTGGAATTAGATGGTGGTATGGATTACACAAATCTGTAATATACTAAAAATCATCAAACTGTATACTTTAAAAGGGTGAATTTTATGGTGTGTAATTATACCTCATTAAAGCTGTTATTAAAAGCAAAAAAAATAAAAATAAATAAAAAAAAAAAAACCTAAGAGAGTTACCAAGGTCACCCTATCATCCACCTGACAACCCAAACAGGATTAGTTAGACTGGTCTAGTTACTTTATATTCCACTTTCTTTTCTTTTTCTTGTATCTTTTCATTTTTTCTATCTTGTTGAGTTTTGTCTATCTTTGAAGCCATTTAAAATCAATTCTAGAACTAGGAGGACGATAAATAAATCAATACATGAAATTAATCAACACATGAACTCAATTTAAGATACTTCCTATTATATTACATGTCTTCCTTCTCATAAGAGAGAAGGACATTTCCTTCTGTGCCCTGGCAGTTTCTCTCTTGATGAAAGTGAGATATGAAGAGTCGTTGCCTGAAATTTTATCTTCGCTGGAGTATTTTCTTCCTTTAAGTCTCACCTGGTGATCAAATACATAAAAAAGTCACTAAGAACATGAAGAAAGCTAAGAAAAGATAGAGTGGATGCTAGTCACTTTAGTTGTTACTAAGGTCATTGTTAGAAAAGGGAGAAGGTGGCCTTTGGTCACCTCCTCGGAGCCTTCTCTTATTTGAACTTAATCGCATAAGTTCCAAGAATCACCACCAGTTTCCAGACTCAGCTGGAAAGGCAAAGATTTCTAGAGCTTCCTCGACTCTTGGTGCTTGTGACCTCATCTATGCAAAGCCTCAGTATCTTTTAAGTAAGTTTCAGAGGTTTCATTATTCGACAACTGACCCTTATGGTCCAGCAGGATTGTGGATGGGACATGTGAAAAGAAAGGATGCCCAACAAGTGATTCTGACCATTGGCTGTGAGAGGTGTGTGGGTGGGTCAAAGTTTGTAGACATAAAATCCTAAACATAGCCCATGATAGCATCAGGTAAATCCTGGCTAGGAGGCAAGGACCTGGGAAGAGTTTTCCAAAAGTATCTTCTAATTCTGAAAAAACAATTCACCTGACAGATTTCAGGTCAATTCATTTCTATGTGATTCCTGATGATGACTCCTGATGATGCTGAAACCTATTGTGACACGGCCACCTCTATAAAGTTTAATGTAAGATGATGAGTCCTTGAATCAGAGGTGAAGGGACCTTAGTGTACGGGATACTGAATGCTGTGAATGCTATGGCTTGTTGCAATGTCCCTGTTCTATGAAGGCTGCAATATTCCTGATGGATTCAGCCAATTCCTCAGTGCCTTTGGTGTCAGAACCCTTTATTTGCAGGGAATTCTCTTAGGTACCAGCATTAAAACTTGGGTTCTGCTAAGTAATCAATGAATTAACTCACATATATATTTACTGAATGTCTAAGATGTGTTAGGTCATGCGCTAGGAGCTGGGAGCTGAAGAATAGATTTTGCTTACCCTCTTAAATTCTACAGGAGTCAAAGGATGCCAACTTCCTCTTCTAATAGACCTGTAGTAATCACTGACATGGTCCCATACTTCTCCTGCCCAGGACACTCTAGTTTTGCTCATCCTTTCTTCCTAGAAATGCTTTTTATTCTGTCCCTCTCTGTTCCAGCTCTGACTTTTCAATGTTCTTCTTAAAATGTAGTACCGAGACACTGCTAGATCGGTATACTACCCTAAAACTTAAGGCCTCTCCTACCATAGACCCTTATATTTCTGTTCACAGGGCCTAAGTTTTCCTTTTATCATCTTCATTTTAAAGTCATCTAAAACTCTGTGTCAGAGATTGCTAGTTCTTCATGAAAAATCTATTTCTTTTTTGGACATGCTGCTAGGTGTGGCATTTCAGTTAGATGTGGCTACAAGAATGGATTCTAGGCAAGGGGCATGTGAGCAGAAGAGGTACGTGCCATTTCTCAATCAAGTTTTTGGAGAAATGGATGTGCATTGCCATGCATCGTTTTTCTGTTTTCCAACTTGACGCAAGAAGATAAGACCCTAGCAGGTGGCAGAGCTGTGAGATGCAAAGAGCTGGGGTCCTTGAATCACGACACGGAGAAATACTGCTTACTGACCAGAACACATCCTAGACGTTCAGTAAACATTTGGCACTGAATTGTCACATATTTTGTCACATATTTAGTCAGTCTAGCCTACCCTGATATAAATAACCATGTCTTCTCTCAGATTAACTGTTATCAAAGCAGATCCATTACAACCTGTGCTTGTACACGTAGCTAATTTCAAATCATTATAGGATTTTGCATGGCTAAGTCCATGCAAATAGGTTTAAATTTGGGGAGGATTTTTTTTCTTGGTAATACAAACTTCATTTATAATTCAATCTGGCATTTTTGAATATGAGAAACACACTATAAGGAGGACATTTAAACTAACACTGTCACACTCACAAGGACAGGGTATTCCAGGCAAAATGAACACAGGCTACGTATGCCTAGAAAACAAGGAGGAGCAAACGCTGAGCCCCAGGCATGGAACAAGAGGTTTCTCTGTGTTGGTGTCATGTTTTGTATTTATGTGTTGTCAAAAGTCCAGAAATCTTATGCATAAACAAAAAAAGTAATCAAAGAAGGGTCATTCATTCTTATCTTTTAAAAAGAAGTGTCAAAGACTTTGTAGCATGGATCCACACTAAACCTGGTTTCTAAAGTAATTATATTTCCTGCTTGTAAAATTCAATTCTGCTTAATTCATTCATTTATTCATTCATCCATCCATTCATCCATTCAGCAAATGTGTATGGAGAGCCTGCCATAGACTCAGCACTGTAGCAAGTTTTTATGTAGGATAATAAGAATTAAAAGATACAGCTCCTGGCCCAACAGACCTTATAATTTAATGAGGAGACAAGCTGTATATAAGGAAAAATAAATTAAATGTCAAGGATTAAATAACAACTTCAGATCATCAAATGAGCAGTACAGATATTAAGTGTCAAAGAGTTTCCAGAAAGGAGATTGATGAATCAATTCAACGTAAGTAATATGGTATTTATTGACCACCTATTATGTGACATTAGGTGAATTTGTTCTGATAATTGCTTTGAGATTTTGATTTCAATAAACATTCATTCTGTACCTAGTCAGTGAGAAGCACTGTGGATAAAGATGCTGCAGGAACCGGACTAAAGAGAAAAAGAGACGACGTGACGTGTATTATAACAACAGCAATGGCATTTGTCCAGTTCAAAAGCACTGCCTATTTCATAAAGTCTTTGAATGCAAGAACTGCTCCTTCCATTTCTTTTTTTCTCCTTCTCATCATGTGAGTCATCCCGAAAGTCTCCCTTGGACTCCCTGTAGCTTAGTTTACAAGCTCTCTCGCAGGATGTCTGATAAGTAAAAGGGATCCACGTTGTCAACACTATCACATAGAGATCTATTTCTACATTTTCCCCTTGACATCTCAGGGCAGCCGAGGGAAGATAAAATCTTCTGCACTGCTAGCATGGGACAGCAGGTGTATATATACATAGAGATAGGCACTGCCCAGAGTAGAAGAGAAACAAAATCCTCGTGGTGCACCTAAAATTCATGTTTTACTTGAGAAAGAATGAGTACAACTGAAATGTTTAGTGAGACTGAATGCTTAATTGGTGTGTGATTAGTGTTCATTTTACGTGTGTGATAATGGCAGCATGCTTATGTAAGGGAAGGTTTAAGGCGATGCATACTGAAGTAGGCAGCAGTAAATGGTCATGCTGCCTACGCTCTACATTTCAAATGGGTCAGCAACTTCGATAAATTTGACAAATGTTAGTGATATTTGAATCTAGGAAGAGGGTATATAGATTTTCGTTGCATTAATCCTTTCAAATTTTCTGTATTTTTCAAAATTATCAGAGTGACAAGTTGGTAAGAAAATGCCGATCTACCATGTGAGATTTGGGGCACCTCAAAGGCCTGGTTGTGATTATTTCCCCCGCTTCACACACCCCTAGGCCACTCCACTCTGCTTTCTCTTTCACTAGTTCATATCTGAAAACTCACTATGAAGATCCTCAACCCAATTTAGCTAAAGGTTTATTCTTATTAAATTGTACATATTCTAAATGGTGTTAATAATTAGTCAGACTATATGTGTACAAATAAATACATAATACAGAGGCTGGTCAGAGGTGATGGGAGGAAAGAACATGAACATTTACAGGGGACCCGAGAGAGAGAGAGAGAGAGAGAGACAGACAGACAGACAGACAGACAGACAGACAGACAGACATAGAGCTACAAAGAGGGACAGAAAGACATAGCGGGTAAGAGCAGAGCTCTAAGGCTGTGCTGTTCAACAGAACGTTCTGCAATGATATAAATATTATGAGTCTGCACTATCCAATATGGAAGCCACTAGCCACATCTAACTGTTGGGTATTTGAAATGTCTAGTGTGACTAAAGAACTACACTAATTTTATTTAATGTTAATTAATGCAGACTCATATAGCCACATGTGTCTTAGTGGCGACCACACGGAACACTGCAGCACTATACAGACATAAGCCTAGAGAAGCAGAAGAACTAGTTTCTTTAAGTGAGTTGGTAAATTGAATAAAAAACATTTCCTATGGGAATTAAAAAGATATGTTAAAATATATTATTGGTGGGGAGAACATAAAAGAGGAAAAGCAATGGTTCTTAACAGTACATACTACTAAAAATGCTTATCCCTGGGTAATATTTCTAATTGGTCAAGTCATAATTATTGCAGAGTAGATCTGCCCAGTATTCGGCCTCTTCCTATAGCTTATCCATGCAGCGCATTTATGCACTGAGTCGATAATGATGGGCTATTACGACAGGAAAGGTGGATTCCAGGAGGTGAGATACAATAGATCACCGAGATCTTTCCAGGCCCATTGAATGAGTTAAATGCCACAGGCAAGGGGTCATGTCACCCATTTCTTCACCTTCCATACTCCCATCCCAACCCAAAGCTTCAACTGAAAGAAAAAGGATGCCTCCCACGTGACTAGGGGCTGAAGTGCTGCCCCTCCACTGGGCAGAAGTCACTCACTTGCAGGCAAAGATAATGATAAGGACACAAAGAATTAGGAAATGACTCAATCCACTAGATGGGTCTGTTTGGCCTTAAACACTAGAATCTCAAAAATCTGTCTCCTGCTGACTTTATTTAAGTTTCTTTCAGCTTTTTAGTATCATTGCTCCTGCCTGAACCAAGGATGAGGTCTAGTCTCATCCCTGAACAGCAGAATAGCACAAAATAGTCAGTACTACATACTACTACTGAGATAGAGATTAATCCTCATGCTGGCTGGGAGGAGTAAGGTAGGAAGGAGGGAATCTATCTAAGTGAGAGGCAGCTAGTTCCCTCAAAAGAAAGAATAAAACTAAAATTAACATTATTAGCTTAAGTGAGAAAACTGAATCTTCTCAGGGTGTCGGATTAAACAGTTTTTGCTCTGTTTTTTATATTAAAGACCCATGTGCAGTTTATTGTTTTTGTGGAGTTAAGTAGATTCATATGTGAAATTAAAAAGGTGGGGGACAAGGGGGATTTTGTTTGTTTCTAGTGTTACTTAGCAGAGTATGAGGGGCCCTGAACTCTGAAAGGGAGAGGACTGGGCTCCAAACCACACCCTTCCTTGTACCAGCCAACTGCCCTTGGGCAATAACATTTAATAACACCCTTCACTGGGTGTTTGTGGCAGTCTCTTTTAAAGCAGGATTTAGAACTGAGCACAAATGCCCTAACTCAGTGGTTCTCCAACTTGAGTGTGCTCAGAATCACCTGGAGGGCTGGTTAAAACCCCCAGGGCAGTCCTAAAGTGAAGCCTGAGAACTTGCATTCCTAACATATTCCCAGGTGATGTTGCTGCTGCTGGTCTGGAGACCACTCTTTGAAAACAAATGCCCATGGCATTCATTGTAAGTAACGTATTTTTCTCCTATGCATCTAGAATGGCACTAGCTATGTACCATCTTTCAGAGTATGGAGAAAAACCAGTCAGTCACTAGAGTCATTTTCTGCAAGACTTTACTCTCTCGTGGACCCCAGGCTGGTTGTGAGGATCAACGGGGAGGAAAGATAGGAGGTGCATTCACAACTATCACGCAGCATAAAGATAGAAGCCATTGTAATAATCAACAATCTGTTGATGGAGTCTTCTTAAAATATCTCTTTGCTTTACAAGTTGCCCCTCCTGAATTTCTTTGCTTGCGGAGAAGTGATTTTCAAACATGGGCCATGCATCAGAGTTATCTGCAGGGCTTGTGAAACACAGATTGCTATATGGGTGGACCCCATTCCCAGACGCAGCCTCTGAGGTAAAACCCAAGAACCACCATTTCTAAGAGGTAATAGTTACGCTGCTTGTCCTGGGACCGCACTTTGAAACAAATGGTATCTTGTCTCAGATTTCTTTGTCTGCTATTCTACTTCTCCAGCCTCTAGTCCAGAGGTCAGCAAACTATGACTACCTGTTTTACTAAATAATTACACCCATTCATTGATTTTTTTTTTTTTTTTTTTAATCTGTGACTGCTTTCAAACTACAATGGCAGAGTTGAGCATTTGCAACAGAGACTAAAGAGCCTGCAAATCCTTAAGTATTTACTTTCTGGCCCTTTATAGAAAGAGTTGGCCAATCCAAGCCCTAATCTTCTTTCTTCACCTTAACCATTACATTTAATAAACATTTATTTATCTTCTATAAACATAGAACTTTATATTTTTGTATTTCACCTTCACAATCCTATAAATGGATTCTGGGTCCCTTCTAGATCACAGGATCACATAACTCGCCCGAGGGCTCATGGAATCTGGATTGGGAATGGCTACTCAGTTTGTGGGGTCCCCTGCATAATGAAATTGTGAGCTCCCTTGTTCAAAATTATGAAGAACTGCACGATGATGAGGGCAGAGCATTCAACCAAGTACGAGGCCCTGTGTGACTGCAGAGGTCACACATCCATGACCTGAGAGGGGCATCCAGTCCTGATCTGGATGTCTCTGAGGCTGGGAACTCTCTTCTATGTGGCTGATCCACCAGGCACCTACACCATGGCCAACATGCATTGTCATGGTGAACAACTGCTGTTTTCCTTTGGAGATGAAACTGTAAACTGAGATGAGCCACTCTCATTCAAGGCACCTTTGCTTGTGACCTAACATGACTACAGGTATAGAGATGCCCATTTCATTGTTCCTTCACATTCTTTCTGAATCCCACAGCAAGAATCCATAGTGATCAAGGGCTTTAAAATAAAACCCTTTCCTTCTTGAGAAACCACCCCAAGTCTATTTCCAACATCTCTGTACTAAGACTCGCCATAAACCCCAATTATAATCTCCTGTATTCCCAAAAAAGCTTGGCATCTGGAAGCCACTTCATAAATGTGATTCTTTATATTTAAAAAAATTGCTCTCCTTGTACTAGAGGAGACTTAAAAATAGTTTTTCAATAAATTATTGCTGAATTAGTAGATACCAATAAAGGCTAAAGAAAGACATTGCAGAGAATACTAGTAATTCTACAAAAGAAAAAACTGAGCAATAAAGACATTATAGCTATTTTGCCATCACTCAGAATTTCATAAACAACTCCAGACTAGGACCCAGTGTCTCCCCACGTGAGACCCAGAGCTGTTTTCCTAAATTTGTAGCAGACAGTATTCACGTTTGGGCATTCCCTCCGTAGTGAGGTGTAAGTGACAGCAGTTCAACAACATGTACAAAGCTGAGCCAGTGATCATTTTAAAGAATGCAGCATCTTATGTTATTTGATCGCTATATTTTCTGAGCATTTAATCCTCTCAAATATTTTGCAATCACTTCCTCTAATTACAGAGAAAACACAGTGGAGTGATGTGCGTGCTCAGGAGCATCCCCCCTGTTTTCTTCTCTATATTTCATCGAGAATTTGAATCACCTTTTAGCTTCCTAATCCTATAATCCTAAAAGGAATGTACGCTGCTCCAAACTCTGCTTGGCAAGACTCTGTACAGTAGAACCTGGAGCTCTTTCACAGAGACTGAGAGAAGAGAGAAAAAAAATCCTGGAGGTGGGATTCCTGGCTTCCTTCCAGAAGCTCAGGAAATAGGGGCCCCTGAAGATAATCATCTTCTAGCTAATATTCTGAAGATATGGACCTGGGAGCCCTGCATCAGATTTACCTGGAGGGCTTGTTAAAGTTCTAACTACCGGGTCTCATTCTAGCCATACTAAATTGGAATCTAGAGACAGGAAATCTGTCTGTCTGTCTGTCTGTCTGTCTGTCTATCTATATTTAAATTTTCCCAAGTGATTCTCATGTGTACCAAAAATTGAGAATCAAGTGGCTAGCCGTCCACATCCTCAATGTATATTCACTGTACTTCTGTGTTAATTCTAGGAAACTCACTAGTGGTTAATGTTATACCCCAGGTTAAAGATTATGATTTAAAAATATATAGGATCAATTAATGGTATAGCTAAAAAAGTCCTTTCTCACTATGGGTTCTTGCTGTGGGAAAGAATGTGAAGGAATAATGAAATGGGCATCTCTATACCTGTAGTCATGTTAGGTCACAGGCAAAGGTGCCTTGAACGGCTCATCTCAGTTTACAGTAGGTATCTGCTCCTCAGAAGCCTGGGCACTGTGACTATAATGCACCCAACCAGCTTTTCTTTGACAGCCTGTACTTCCAATATGCTGACTTACTGCCTCCAAGTAACACTGGCATATACTAGAAATCTCCATACTTTAATATCCAAATTACACTAATTCAATACACCCAGAAGTGTTAATAAAATCCTTTTTCAGGTCATGGGTCTGTATTTATTGTTCAATGCATATGATTACTGTAACTCAGAGAAGCAGCCCAGAGCTCAGGACTAGACTGTCTTCCCATATTACCTCCATCTAAAAAGATGACCTTGTTTTACCACCTGCACATCTGCTCTTGTTCACATGCTGCCAGTTACACGTCTGCTCGTTCTTTTCTGTTTACTTCATCTCTGTGAGAAGGAACAGTGCTTCCTAGTTTCCCTCCTCTCACAGACACACCTGCAGTGTTTCTCACACAACTCAATTAATGCTATAAACTGGTAAGAGATGATGGCCCCTGCTTGACTTGACGAACTCATCAGTAAAATGAGCCAATGTGTCCCAGACCACATGCCGAGAGGAATACGAATTTGTAACACACCTTCTCATCAGCCCCAGGCTGCTAAATAGGGCAGACTTTTTTTTCTCAGAGCCTCCATATGTTCAGCTCACATGGATCAATAGAATCACCATATTGTCTTCACAAAAGCTTTGAATTTGCACCCTTTCTTGCATACAGAAAGTCCCAGATTGTTCTTTCTCAAGCACAGTGATGCTCCACGGCATCAGCTTACGGTCTGGGGGAGTGGTCCACGGTCAGAAAAGACTGGAATGTATCTCAACAATCTGGGTTTTAAATAGCCCCAAAAGGTTACTGTAGAACTCAAAAACAGAGAAATGCAGCAATTCAAGAGCTCAAATGTAATCTCGACCTCTTCAGTGCGTTTTTGCAAAAAGGCAAAAAAATTCAGTTAGGAGTGCACAGCTGCCCAGCCAGAAGCAAAGCAAAGTCCCAACAGGAGTGAGCCAACACGCTCTGGGCGACAGCTGGGTAAACATTTCTTATAAAGCCTCACAGTTTTGATAGAAACTTGTATGTGTGTGATGGTACAGTTGGGCGGATTGATAGCTGCTTAAATAATCAAAGAGTATTGAGTAAGGATATTGACAAACTGGAGCAGATGAAGAGAAACACAAATAAGGACTGTTATAAAAGCAATATGATATAACAGGATGAAGAATGTGGATACTTAGCCTGCATCCAATCAAAACTTGGATGCAGAATGGGGAGAGTCCAGGATGACAGTTCTCTTTAAATATGTCAAGGGCCAAGGCATAAAAGAAGGATTAAGCTTAGACTGTATGTATAGTTCCAGTACAGAAACCTGCTAATGGGTAAAAGTTACTAGGAGATAGATTTCAGCTAAACATAAAGTTTTTTGTTTTTGTTTTTGTTTTCTGAAAATCGTAATTGTTCAGTAATGGAGGGAGCTAATTTAGAAGAGGCAGAATGTCCTTTGGTCAGAGACAGTCCTTTATTAAAAGGAAAATCAGAATAGTGGACTTCCCAGGTACCCTTCAACTCCAATTCTAAGGTTCTGAGTGCCGAGAGCCTGCTCCCCTCCATCTTCCCCACATCGCCCTCCTCATCCCACTTGCCAGGAGTGGTCAGTGGAGTAACGATCAGAGGTGTTATGAGGATCAACTGTTACAGGTCAGTAATACCCACGAAGCCCTGCTGTGAGTATATGTTCCTCTCAAATCCTTTCACTGATGGAGTGAAATGCTCATATCACAGAACATGCATAGGGTGGGGGTGGGCGGGAGGAATGGGGAATTGATTTTTACCTCACCATCATATAAAGTGTTACACTAAATGTCCTTCAGAAAGGTCTTTGGATTTGCTACTTGATATTAATAAAGAAATAGCTTATAATGCATCCAAACTGTCTCCCCCAACCCCCTTTTGGCTGAAATAAATAAAACTAAATATTTCATTTCCCTGGAGAGAAGTCATTTAGTCCTCAAATTATATGCTCAACACTATGTTGTTAAGTTTATAAGCCATCCTAAAATTCTTAGAAACTTGTCTAGTTGGACGAAAAGACAGTAATTTATGAAGAGATTACATCTTCACCCCACTGCTACTGTCCTACTTGCAAGCAGCATGGTAAGAGCACTCGTTAGAGTCCAACTACCTTCTCCAACAGCTTGCTGTAGCACCTTGGACAGCCACTTCACTTCCGCTGTCAGAGGTCACTGCCATTTTGTACCCCATCAATAATCACCCAAAAGAGAAGACTGAATACGACTTGAATATCTAACTATATTTGAGGACCACACTCAGAAAAGGAGAATAGATTCAAAATTCATGGTATTTTCTGCTGGACTTGATTTTTCAAAATTCTCAATAACTCTGTTAAAGACTTTTACCCACAGCATTTGATATGAAATCACAGTTTTTCAGTTATGTTTTCAACAGCGAGTTGGGCCTAAATGGTTGCCTGTTCTCAACAGCTGAAATCTATTTAGATTCTCTCGATGGCCCTTTTTTGATTCCTGGAGATTTTTATACTGTACTTGCCTCATTCTTAGACATAATTTAATTGAATGAAATAGGAGAATACATTTATTTTTTTTCCAAAGCCTAAGATGACTCTGGAAATAACCATGGAGAGTTGGTATTTTTCAGTCTACAATCTACACATCATTGTGGACATAACTGACAGAAACTCTCTATGCCTATAATTAATCAGCATAATAATTTTCTTTTCCTCTTTATATAATGATTTTTAACTAAGCACCAAGGGGGCCTTTTCAGCATGCAAATGAAACTTCAGACAATCCACCAAGCTCAATATTACTACCTCAATTAAGGGCACTGCTATGCTGAGGGGTAAAAAGAAAAAAAATGATCCAAGCAAGATCACCAGGAAGACAAGTCTAGACATTCTCTGTTTACTCAGAAGGCAAACTGTAAGCCTCCTTTGGGAGGAATATGTAAAACAAATTTATATTTACAATTGCTTCCTGCATGGATGGCTAAATTAAAGTCATTTTGCCAAGCTTCATGAAGAAAAAGACAGTAGCATTTCCTGAATTCTCTGGCTGGTTCTGTCAAACAGCATGGAGAGAGAGGAAGTCACTTGCTTGAGGTGATGAGTTAAGAATCTATGAGCTGCTCAATGGAAACTCGATTGTAATTGGAACAGCTTTTTATTTTTTGTTAGCCCTCAATCACCTCTTTTCTCTCTAAGGTTCTTTGCTTAAACTTTCTGCATAGCTGCAAGTCATGTTCTCACTGGCTGCAGATCAAGAGTGGAGTTCTAAAACTTAGGTGTGCCCCTCGATCTCTGTTTAACCTTCGAGTAAAGAAATGAACAAAGCCTTGCATATACAACATATAAGGCATCAACTCTCAAACTGCTTTGACCATAAGAAAGAGTTAAGAAATTAATTTTTCATCATAACTATGTATACACATACCAATGTATATTTGTGTTTCACTATAATAAAATGAGTTTTATGAAACAAAATACTAAGTATAATGCACTTTGACCTTCCTCCCTCTCTTCTTTTAGTTGTAACCCACTAAATTGTGCTCCCAATCTGCCAGTGGGTCATGCGTCTCAATTTGGGGTGGAGGGGAGAATCTTATCCAAGGAACAAAAGTGAAAGATTTTTGCCACTACAGGAAGGCTATAGTGGGGTGAAGAAAGAACATGGACCTAGCAGCCAGGAGACTGAGTGTCTATTTCTACTGACCACTGACTGTACACATTTAGAAAGCAGGATGAAGGCTCTGGGCCAGTTTGTGTTTGAATCTCAGCTCCCCCAATTAGAAGTTGTGTGAACTTGAGCAAATTACTGAACCTTTCCATGCCTGAGTTTCCACACCTATCCAATGGAAGATTCACGGAATCTAATTTCAAGGGTTATTATGGGGATTTGGTAAGTTAATATAGGAAGAGTGTTTAGAACAGTGCCAATGTCTGACCTTTAGTAAGCAGTTAGTAAATATTATCTAATATTTTTTTAAATTGAGGTAATAGCATCTGTTCTAATTATCCAAACCTATCGGTTAGGTATTTTGTTTTTAAGGATATGGGAAGGAATGGAATGGAGAGAAATGACTAAAGGTTGTTCTGGAGAAAGGACTGGTGATGTCATTTGACCACAAGTCTTTCGAGGTAGCGATGGTTTCTAAAACAGTCATCAGAATCCTAGATTGCAGAAGTTGAAGTAGAAAATTTTAATGGATACTTCTAACAATTATACCACACTACTCAGAGCACATTTAGAATACTGTGTCAAATTCTGAGGACCTTGCTTAGAGTCATGGAGACATCAGACTTATCTATTCTATGGGAAAGTGAACAGAGCTGAGGAAGGGATGGAGACTGTGTCATTTAAGGCTTGACTGAAAAAACAAGAGAGGTTTAGCTTGGAGATAGGAAGATTTAGAAGAGCCTTGATAACTAACTGCTTTCAAATGGTTGAAAAATTATTGTGTGGATGAGGAAGAAAAATTGTGCAGGAGTTATGATAGAACCAGTAGATAGCAGTTTCAATGAAATAAATTTGAACTCGATATAGAGACTAATTTCCAAACAATAAAAGCTGTCTAGCCACAAAATAAGTTGTCCAGCCCAATAGGAAGCTCTCTGTCACTGGAAGAATTCAAGCAGAGATGAGATGACCTAGTAGGTTTGCCTAACTGAATTCCGGAATTAGTAGCAAGATGAAGTCAGATAGAGCCTCTTTTAGACCTAAAATTCTACATGATGACATATATAAACGGGTTTAAAAGGCCTGAAGCGATATACATATGCAAAGTGGCATTATTTTGATGCTGGCTGCTTCTGTCTGCACCCCCTAGAAAGTCTGTGTAAGTCCTCCAGAAGAGATTTTCTCTCCCAAACTTAGTTCTTACACATGACCAGTCCCAGAATTCCCAATTAAAGCAAAGCCTGGGCAGACGCGTAACCCTCCACTGACAAAAGAGCTAGGCTTTGTGCAAGAGAACTTCTTGTGTAAAGTGAAGAGCCGGTGGAGCTTTGTTTGGTTTTGTTTTCTCTTCTTTCAGCCCTTTAATAGCAAACAAACAATTTGGAGATAATTTGGGCTCTGTGTAAACTCCTCACTCCCTCTCATGCCTAAAATCTGTCAAAATGTTTAAATGTAAAAGGATTATTCAGGATTCATTTTATGAGACATTCGAGCTTGATTTCTGTTTTTTTGTTCTCATACTAGAGTACCCAGGACCCCCCCTCCCCTCAGTTTGAGTCTGGGTTTCTCATCTCGTAGGTGGGTTTGATTAATATGTCTGTCGATCATGTACAAACTCCTTTGAGAAAATAAAAAGCAATGTTCAAATGTTCAAAAATAATGTCTTTTACAGTTCCCATCTCAAGATGTCTAAGACAAAAATCTCTGTGAAAAGACATGTGACCTAAAGAAGAAGAATAAAAAAAATGTCTCCAATAGATAGAACCAAGATCTCTTGGCATTTCTGAATCAGGAATCTGAAGTGGTTAGATAAACGGGGGTGGGGGAATGGAAGCCTAGGCTATAGTCCAGGAAATCTGGTAAATATTCACAGCCAATTGGGAACACTGAGGCCTCAAACACATCATTTTTCTCAGGGTTGGGGCATTTGCAGCATGCGTTAACTGCATGGTTATGGCAACCTTGGCTCACTTCAGTGGAATAGACCCACTCATGATGATTTTAGAAGCTGTGGCTGGAGCAGAGCCTCATAATTTGAGTTCTACTCAAGGAGAGGTTAGGTTATAATGAGGCCCAATCTATTCCACTCTTGCCTTATGCTCACTGGTAGCTGGATGGGGAAAAGGAAGACAGGCAAGAAGAAAAGGATTAAGAGAAGAAGATAATTATGTGCATAACAAGTAAAATTAAAACTTTACGTGTGCTTCCTTGTTTAATACCTGTCTCTGGCCCTGGTATTAATGTCTATCTCTGTTCCAGGAGACCAAAGTACACACTGGAATATAAAAAGCCCGCCATGGTGTCTGGCCCAGAGTAGATAATACATATTTGTTATAAAGTCTTTCCTCCTAAGCTCAGTCTCTCTTCTCCATCAAAATCCTGCTCCACTTCAATATCCAACTTGTTCTGCTCTGCCTTTGTACACCTTGTGATCTGACAGCCTCCTGGGAATTCCCTATGGTATAAAATTGGGTTCACATCTGCAAAGAAAATACAAGGGAACTGAACGTTTCTACCTAAGAACTAAATCTATGGAAAGAAAACAAATGAATCAAGACTACATTCAACTGAAGTTCTGTTTCTCAGTCCAGTTTTCTTGAATGCCTTACTAACAGTAGGCACTTAATACAATTTGCTGACTGAATATGTGTGATTAAAACGTAGATGAAACATAGATGATCAAATATATGAGTGTTTACAGTGCTTTTGTTTTATTTCTGGTGATGCGCCTCTCCTAGACAAATGCTTAAGCATTTTGTATTTGCTAAGAATCTTAGACTTGGAATCAGAAGATTCTAGTAAATACCAAATGTAAAGATAAGGCGGATGTTATAGTCTGTAGGTTACCGCTTCACCTTTCTTCTGCCAGCTGTAGGCTTAGGCTACTTTGTGGGGGGATCTCCTAAGTTAAAAAAAAAATAGAGAAAAATGGGCATATTTCTATCAATAATAACTTGATGAAATATCATCTTAATGGGATATATACAAATATGTCAGAATGCTCCATTTTTGACCTTTAAGACGAATCCTGTGGAGTGGCTTCTCCATCTTGCTAAAGTTTCCCCACCAGGTACAGAAAAAACAGGATAACTTTTTAGATGGAGAAAAACCCAGAATGCAAAAGAATCTAGTACCATCTGGAATTAACAACCTCTCTATGTTTTACAAAGCTGTTCCCATCCTAATTTTTACATAAAGATTTATCACTACTGGAAAAAGAACACATAAAATGACAAATTCTCCATTAAATATTGGGAAAAATTATACTATTAAATAAAAAGGGAGAAAATTTTCAGAGAAATAAGAATTTCAGAAGAATTTCTATGGTCAATTATTTGTCAAAGCTGTAGAATGGAGCTTCTCCACATAGGATGGACCATCAATATCTAAATTTACCATGAGTTTTATCTGTCCCTTCTATATGTACATAGACATATAGATACGAAGCCAGTCTTGAATAAATTGTACATAAAAAGGCTCCATCTCAATAGTTTAATGTAGCAATCGCCTAAGACCCTCACAGTAGAATGTAACAAATGAGAATCTCAGTGTGAGCTCTTTTAAGAAGGCAGTCAGTTCATTCACATCTGGGAGACACTGTCACTACCCACTTAGCAATGCTCTGAGGTAGGTCTATAGAGTAGACAACTGTTTGAGCATCTAGGAACAGTATTTCTTATGACTCCAATGTACACTCACCAAGAGACTGAGGCCAGGCTGAGCGTCCAGAGAATTGAAACCATATAAGTTAATTCATCAAGTCCGTCCTTCCGTCCTTCCTTCCTTCCTTCCTTCCTTCCTTCCTTCCTTCCTTCCTTCCTTCCTTCCTGTCTCTGTCTCTCTCTTTCTTTTATTGTTTACTGGTTTTAGGACAGGCTTAAATAGGGATGATAAATAAGGCTTTGATGATAGTTTTTCAACTTTCAGAGGAAAAATTAACATCTCAGTATAAAGTTAACTCCTCTTTTGATTCTTCTCCTAGTTTGGCTAGAAAATGAAACATTTTTAAAGCCACAGAGGCCTACTGTCATCCCTGGAGACTAATAAAAGAATCAGAGAAATCCTAAAAACATCAGCAAAATTATTTATTTGTTTTGAAATGCTGAAGAGTAAAAAGGTGGGAGGAGTGTGGCTTCGAAATAACAGAAGGAAAAAAATTTGTTAGGGAAGATATTCAACTTTCAAATCAATTAAGGCCTACAGCCAAACAAAATCAGTTTGCTGTGTTTCTTTCAGAAAAAAACAAGTGTTTTTCTTCTAGAATAAAATAGTATGAGAGAGAAACTTCCACTTGCTGGTGCCTGGTTAGGTGTGTTGACATCACACCTTATACCTCTGGGAGAAAATTACTTGGGACAAAGATTAAGCCATCTCTCTAGTCCTCAAGAAGAAAGTCTTAACATTAAAACAATTAGCTGACGTGACTCCCAGAAAAGATTGGTTATCAACTATTACTAGATCCTATTTCTTTGTAATTTTTTCTTGAACCTCCAATTTTCTATTAATCAGTTTCTGTGCTCCAAACATCTGGGTAAGCTGTCAGTGGCATCAGTGTTATTAATCTTCAGTGGCCATGTCGATGACATTCACTGCTCACAAAAGTCCACAGAAGGGATAAACATAATAGAGGGGCATTAGGCCTTGAGTAGACAAGGTAAGTCTGAGGAAATGAACAGGCTGATTGTCGCCGTTTTAATAAAAGCACAAAGCTCCTTTATCTGCTACATAACTTTGTATTTTGCACCAATGGAAAGCCTATTTCTTTGGGTACCAATTCAATTCATAAGGCTTCAGGGAAGATAAACCTGTAGCTAAAGAATAGAGAGAACAGCATCACCTTTGAAGCACTACTTCTTGGGATCCCGTAAAAAGCTTCCTCCAAGAGTTGACCTGCACAAAAGCCCTGAGTGGGCTCTAAAAGTGGCCCATATCTGACATCTGATGAGCTGTTAAGAATGCACCTTCACACAGGAAGAGCCAACTGGTTCACAAGGAAATGAAACCCTTGGTTTGAGTTGTATTAGCTCTACTTCTCACCAACTGAAGTGCATAGTTGCAGTGGGAGCTTGGTGTACAAACTGACCATCTTTCCTGGCAGAGTAGGACCAGAGCTCTGGACCACTCCACTGAGGTAGGGACTTCAGCTGCCTTTCATCTGGGATGAAGACTGGATGCTCCGCTAATGTGTAAGTTCCTTACCTGAGCCCAGAAAATGAATATTCCTTATTTGTTGGTCCAGACCTTTTCTATCTTGTACCTGAGTACTCTAATCTTCTTCCTACTGAGCCCTTGTGTTTTGGAGCCTTAATTCTTCCTGGTATTTGTAATCATATGTCCTGCTGCCGCTCCTCTGTGTGAGCTTTGTTTGACCACCTCTGGTTAGGCCTTTCACATCTCCTGTTCTGCCCCTGCTTGGATAAGCCCAGGTCATCCTGGACATAGTTGGCCCCTGGATCATTGTATTTTCTGCCTATGCCTTCATCTGTTATCAGTGTGAGAATTTTACCCAGTCTGGGACCTTACACTAGGATAATTGGTCCTGGCCAGTTCCTATTCCTGCCTTCTTATCCTGAGGACCTGCCACAGCCTTTAGCTCAACCTTTGCACATTCCACCCTGCTTTTCTGCGCTTGAGCATAGTTGAGAACAGGGCAAAATCATCTGTTCTGTCATCTCATTATCAGAGCAGATTTTTCCACCCTAAGGGTAGGAGCGTCTAGTCAAGTAAAGATAACTTCCTGATAATCTTGTTCATGCTCAGAATAGCCAGAGAGAGCCGTACACACCTGGTTGGCTGGACCGCTGTGCCAACCAGGAGGCTGGGGACTTCCCCAGCTGAGAACAGCAGCCCATTAGATGAAGGAGGTGTAATTTCTGTGTGTGAATGACTCATGGCCTCAGATGAATGGTGCTGGGCTCTCTTCAGTCATCAAACACTTCCTAAAGGCCCACTGGGCGCCAGGCACTGCGTGAGGTACAAGACTTAAAAAGCCTTCTTTTAATGGGCACCTACCTTGTATGAGGCATTTTACATCGATCGTTTCTAACCCTTCCAGTAACACTCAAAGGGAGTTCATGTCCTCCCTCGACAAAGGAGAAAACTGAAGTTAAGTAATTTTCTCAAGATCACACACGTACTAAAAGGAAGAACAAAATTCACAATTCTATCTCCCCCAAACTCCACATTCTTCCCAAATACCACATGGTAACACTACTCACTCACTCACCAATTTATTCATTCATTCATTTGACAGATGCTCTTGAAAACCTATTGCAAGCCAGGGTTTCGGTTAAGTTCAGTGAAGTGGATCCTTCACCAGGAATTAGAAGGTCATTTTGGAGGAGTTCAATGGGAAGCTCTTAAGGGCTTTAGAAAGCTGTCATTTATATGTGACATCAAATATAATAGCTTCTCTTTAATTAATAATAACAACAATAATAAAACATTCAGTTGAGTAATCTTTCAAAAGAAGTGGCTGCCAAGCTAATGAAACTCCCAAAGATGAGGTTTTCTCCATTTTTCTGATGAGTGCCGAAGTTTATGAGGAATTGGGTACACCTGAAAGGTGACAGGGCTGTTCTTACAGAAGGAATCTATGTCAACGTGAGGGCTGCAGATTTTAGGCACCCTTGTTTTAAATTAAAACCATTTCTACACAGGCATATAAAAGTGCATTACCCAACTGGTAACAATATGGAAGCATCAAAAAAAAAAAAGCAAGGGTAAGGCTTTGATCCAAGTAGGTCGAGGAACATCTTAGACGGAGTAAATAAAGATTTAAGTAGTCAATGCCCTCAAGCAGTGGACTATGGAAGAACTGTGCCTATTCTTAAAAACCATCATTTATATTCTTTACAGCCTCTAGAACTGTGATTTCTACAGGAATGGAATGGAATGAAATGGAATGGAAAAGGATAAAATACTCGAGCTGGGAGGCTTCTTAGGCATCATTCAAGCACACCCCTCCACTTGGTACATAAAGAAACAGACACATGGCATGACTGACAGCTGTATCTGTGGCTGCTGGAGGTGCAGACGAAGAGCTGAAGGCTTATTTGATTCCATTTGTGCTAAGCTGTCATCTGAGGCCATAAAGAAACGGAGACATACACCTAGGCACTGAACTCATGACATTCTGAGAGACTCAGATTTCCCAGGTCATTTATTTTTGGAAAGACCTCTTCAAGATGCCAGCAGGGCCTAGCCTAATGGACTGGAAGAAGTTTTATATGAACAAGAGTATCTTCACTGACACATTTTCCATGTATCATCTTTTGGCAACCATAAAAAGTATTTCCCTAATGGCATACTTGTGAATTACTCAGAGTTGCAGAGGAGATTCCGGTTCCATTTTTCCAATGACCTTCTTCTGGTTTCTGAATCCAAAACTAGATTTCAAAGGGTCTGGGCCAGGACCTGGGAGTAGGGACCAGGGCCCCTGGGCTCCCAATGCTGCTGGGCTGATGTTCCCGTCTTGTGCAGAGAGTGTTTGCTTGGAAAAGGGTGGCAGGGGAAGAGGAGACACATGGTAGGCAATGACTTGGAGAAAGGCCAAGCTGGAGAGGTCTTACAGCTACATTTACCGAGAAAGTACGTGGTTCCAGGCAAAGTGCTAGGTCCCTCACATCCGTACTTAATCATTCTTAAAACAGGTAAGGCGAGTATTGCTTCCTCCATTGAGGAAATGAGAAAAGTGAGACTCAGAGAGGTTATTTAATTTGAACAAGGTCACAGAGCTAGCAAGTGTTGAAGCTGAAGTTTTATGTCTTGTAGCTGTACCTGCGGAAACCCCTCTCCCATACAACCTTCCCTTCAGATGCCACTCAAAAGCATCCAGAGATTAGATGCTAACAAGGCACGTGAGAGTAAGTGCCTCCTGTTGCTGGGAAATTCTTTCCAAAAAATTGAAAATTTGCCTCTATCAACCAACTCCCATTGGTTCTAATTTTCCTTTGAGGAACAATTAGTTTAGCAAAAATTCTAAATCTCTTCTTCTACAGGTAAAACAAAAATGTATGGAGATGCCACTGATACACAATACCAGCTACCCTGTCATTTACATCTGTGGACAAGAGGGCAAAGAACAAAAAGGGGAAGGGGCTTTAGAGTCAGAGGTCTCAGTGAATCCCTGTTGTCACTTTATCACTAAAATGCTCTAACACTAAAGAACTTTGAACAAATCACTTAATCTGCCTCAGTCTATTTTTTCTTCTGTAAAATGGAGTTAATTATCATCACCTTTTCATATGTTTCTGATGCTCACCAAGTATAAGAAGGTATATAAAACCGGTACATAAATATAAGCTGTTTTTATTGTTTCATTTCCTGTATATGGGTTTAGAGCATGACCCTTATTTATTCCACAAGTACAAGGAACAGAAAAAAACTTTCTTTTTTCTTTTTCTTTTTAAATTAAATTTATTGGTTAATAAATTAAATGACATTGGTTAATAAAATTATATAGGTTTCAAGTGTAGTGTACAATTCAATAATACATCAGCTTAAAAAGTCTCTCTGACCATATCGTTTGGTGTATGGTCCTGTACCTGGTGGATATGCATTAATATGTCCACAGACATCCTGATTAGCTAATCCAGACTGATATATATTTAAGGAAAGTGGAATCACTAAGCTTGGGTCAAGATCCAAACTTCTTAAAACACTAGACTGTTTATGGCATATATTTAAAAAAAAAAAAAGATATTACAGAGGGAGATGGGGGAAGAATATTTGCTGCAAGAGGAGAGTTTATTTTCATGGCTGATCTACATTAGAGATTCTGAGATGGGCCAGTCTTGAAGGGGCAGACTCACAATCACAGCCCACTGAGGATGCTTTTGATGACTGCATCCTGGAACACCCTAGTCACGATGGAGGCTGTGTCACCAAGACAGAGCTGTCCTCTGAGTTCACATGTGAACATACGACTCTCCCTACAGACTGCCCAAGTCAGGCCAATGAGGAGGCCAGATGTGGCAGCTCCCTTTGCCACTGGTGGGGGACTAACTGATGCTGAGTACACATGGCACGATTTGATGCCCTCACTTCCATTTAGTGTGTCCTAGCTTATCTTGTGATTTCTGAGGGTCATTTCTGTCCCCGGGGGTTTGAAGGAGAAGCTCTGCTTCTTATCTGAGAGCCAGGAACGTTATCTAAACAGCTGCTGCCTGCAGAATGGCTGATGTCAAACCAAATGCACTGGTTTAAGTACCTCTTTTAGGGGAAACAAACATGTGTATACACATACACGTGTGTACACACACACACACACACACACACACGCTGGTTTAAGTACCTCTTTTAGGAGAAACAAACATGTGTATACACATACACATGTGTGTGTACACACACACACACACACACACACACACACTCCTGAAATAAATTAGATGCAAGGCTTCCAAAACCCACAGCATGAGCCCTGCCACATTAGCTTGATATGCTATGGACCTATCCCCTGTCCCGGTCTGATTTCATGCCTGCCTTCCTATCTAAAACAGGACCTGCCTTGGTGCTGGTCTTGTGGGCAGGGAGTGCTCAGCAGCAGCTGGGAATGGGACAGGGCTTGTGAGCCGATGAGCCACTCACTTGGGAGGCACTGGCAGCAGCTTTGAATTTGGAGAATCCTTTCTTCCCTAGGCGAAGGGGCTTTATCACGGGCTCCTCTAAGGAGGAAGAGGCAGGTTAAAAAATTTAGATGACAACAAAGGTTGCTTGTCACAAAGCAGAGAGAAGAGAATAGCTTCCCATTCTCCTCCAGGCTCTGGCCTCAGATGACAGCTGAGCACAAGTGGAATCAAATCAGCCTTTAACTCCTTGTCTGCATCCCCAGCAGCCACAGATACAGCTTCCACTCCATCTGTCAGTCAGGCCACAGCGTTCAGTAAATGCCCATGATTAGCGCCTTCCTCAATTGAGAGAGTAAATGGACAATCACAGCTCACTCCTCAACGTAGCTGGAGCCACACACCCATTAATTTCTACGGAGCCAAATGTAAATAGAAAATGAATGTTCCTGTACACTCTCCAAATTTCATTTCCCCCGCTAGAATGTTGGGGCAGTAGGGATATCTCCCTCTCTTATGATCTCTTCCCATGTTTGAAATAATCTGTAGGTTTGACATCCAACCAAATGATTCTCAAAGGGAGACAATGAAAGCTCCTGCACTCCACCCCCATTTGTCACTATTTAAGGCTTAATGAACTCTTAGTGAGTTCTCTCCTCCTAGAGTTTCATGTTTGTTATTATTGTTTAATGGTGATCTGTCCAATGCTCCAACATTCCAAGAAGCCCTGCTTGTATTAAAAAAATACTAGCTGAGTAATCTACAGAGAGGTTTTCTGGAAATCGCCACATCACTAAGAACTACCACACCCAGCTGTGCTCTTTGTATTTAAATTCTGGGCATTCTCCAGTGAGAGCGGGCGCTGAGTCCAGTCTGCCCAGCCTGCTCCTGTCTCCATCTCAAAGATAATCTCCCTCAGCTGTGTATGAATCTGGACTGAGAGGAGGAAGCTCAGAGCTCTAAACCTCTGGGTGCAAAAAAAACTCTCTACAAATGCACATCCAGAGTAAACAAAACCCATCAGGCCCCTGCAAGAGTCCGACGCCTGATTGCACTAAACACATCACGATGGAATTTGCAATTGGCAAAGTAATTGGCGTTATTACAGCTGATGGGGAATTTCTGATGCTGCCCAAGCTCTCCTTTGAAATAATACTCAGCCATTTAATTTGTCCAGCTCCCGTGTAGCTGATTGCTCTTTTCTGCTGGAGTTTATCAAGAATGAAATGCGCTGTCTCTCCAGACGCCTGTAAGCTGAGATTTCACAGGCGTTTCTTTTTTTCAACATTCTCCCCACTTCTCTCAGGACCCCATGCCTTAGTCACCTTTCACGAGATGTCAATCATGCAATAGGTTGGAGGCGGGTAAATCAAACTTCGATTTAACTCAAAGCTGTGTATTCCTAGTCTCGACTCCAGAGGTACTTGAATGCTCCTACTCTAAATACCATAAAATAATGATGGAAGACAGTAAACCTCCAAAGACAGTAAATCTGCCCTAAAAAAGGCTTATAGAACTTGTTAGCTCCAAAAATAAGACATGCAATAGAGATATATTCATTATAACCGCAAGGCCAGAAGGCATTAGAAAAATATCAGATCTATTTTCACCCTTGTATATACATGCATCCCTAAAATGGGTTCTGCAAATATTTATTGAGCATCTACTTTTTGTTGGAAGCACGCAGATTATTTTTTTATGCAACGTTTATCCCCCTGACCCCCTATTTCCTACTATGGCATTTCTATTCCTACCCAGATGAAGGGCGAGAAGGCCAAAGTTCACCAGCTGTGTTTTCACACAGTGCAGACATGGTGGTGTCTGGGCACAGATCTCTCATTCCCATCAGCAGGTTACTTGCCCTGTCAGCATGTGGGTGATGGACTGCTTACTAGAGACAAGAGTCCTGTGGCCAGGATAGCTCTCTCCTGCAGGTGCCATCTCAGTCTGATGACCCATGAAATCCAGAACCCACAGGCTTCCGGAATCCTTGTCTCATTATCAATATAAAAACAACTGAATTTATGGATATGAGAGTCATCAGATAAAAGCCCCAAAAGTCCCCGAGCCCTAATATAATCTCCACCAGAGGCCAGACACTGCTCTTTGAGCCTATCTATTTTATCCTTCTCAAAACCCCACCAGGTATGTATCCTTCTTTCAATAATGAGGAATCTGAGCCACAAGTTCAGTAACTTATGAAGGTCTCACAGTACAGGGCAGACCTGTGATTTTAACTTATCAGTTTGAGTTCACAATTGCAGCTCTTAACTCCTAAATGATGAAGTAATGGGACATGTTCTCTGTGCTAGTTACTGGATACAGCAGAGTGGAAGAAATTTATGTTATGCTACCAACTGAGCATCAATTTTTATTACATATAGTGATAGAGATTATGACGATATCACAAATTTTGTTTTGTTTTGTTTTGTGATATTGGCTTGGAACACCTGTTGGAAACACGGTTCTGCCAGAGGCTCTGATATACATTTTTAGGAATTCGGGAGATGTAGAAGGAAGATCATGTGCAGAGTTGGAGACGGGGGGAAGGGGATGGTCATTATCAGAGAAATATAAGAAAACTGTGGTGGACGCTGTTTGCAGACTTGATACAGCCTCCAAACACAAGCGAGCAGATGGCTGGAAGGCGCTACTGGAAAGCTGCAAAGCTGTTCCACTAAGAGGGGCCCCTCACTTGTTGGGTCTCTTGACACCTCTCAATCAATCATTTCTTTTTGGTATGATGTGGTAGGAAAAGGGTTGGGTAGATGGGTGGTAGGGCAAGAGAGTTGACATGTGAACCAGGCGGTGGGGCTAGAAAGAACTTCAAAAAGCAAGCTTGCTTATTTGTTGGAGAGGTGGGCCTTCTTTCTCAGAAGGAAGGTTTGAAACTATCTTGCTAAAGAAATTGTGAAGAAGACACATTTTTTTCAAGTCCTAAAGGTGGTTTGTGAATTTGCACGTTCTTCATGTGAGTCATTCCTAGACCTAAAAAAATGTATAGAACGAAGGTATGCCTCATAGTAAAAATGCAGACACGGGGAAATCTGACACTAACTCCATCCGCTCGTAAATATAGATACTTGAGATATATCATATAAAACATTGATGACCCCAGGGTTCATGTGAGCAGAATTACAGAATTATTTTTAATAAGCTCAAGTTGAGAAAAACAAAAATAGAAAACTAGAAACATGAACATAGTATAAGAAATGACAGAGTAAATGTGTAGGGTCTCAAGGGATCACAGAAATCACCTAATCCTACATCCTTGTTGCTAAGTTTTTTTGCTTTGTTTTGTTTTTGTTTTTATTTTAGGTGAGAAAACTAGTTGAAAGAGAAGATGAAATTAAAAGTTAATCCCCACTGGTTGGCCTCACTTTGTTTATACTTCTATTTTGAAATGCCGAACTTAATTAAGATTTTTAAAGGCTAAGTCATTTTTGAATTCAGTAGTAGAGATAATTAATTTGATTCATTTGATAACGTGGAAAAGTTTTCTGCATATGAATAACCCCTTCTCTCCCAACACCCATCTGCCATCTATCAATTTCTCTGGCATGAACTTCTGTACATTAGTGTATTTAAAGTTGGGCCAACCTGTACGAGGCCCTCAGGTGATTAGAACATCTTGGGAGAGACAAAATATTCACTAAATTCTAAAGAGATTTCGTATCCCAGGAGAATTTATTAAGACTTCAGAATATTCCACTAAATGGCCAGACTATTTGGAAACACCTGGAGAACTTCTCTTTTCAGGGCCAAATCCCAACGCTAGTTTTAAAAAAAAAAAAATCACAAAATTCACTGTCAAGGCAGGAGCTGCAAAAAAGGTACACCTGTAGTATGAAGCTGCAGGTTTCATGTAAAAGAAAAGTAATAGTGTCGGTTTGGGTTTTAGTGCTGGGTATGTGTATGTATGTGAACAAAGATTTTTGTTAAAAATCCTCTACTATTGTCACAGATATCCATGTTTGGTAAGGAAAATAATTAAGTGAGTTGCCTTAGGAATTATGGGAAAAGACCCATGTTTTATGCAGTATCCTACAAATAGCCAGAAAGACATCTTCACGGGTAGAGCCATTTTTTTCGAGGGGAAGGGGGACATAATACAAGTATATTCACATGAGCTCACAGAAGGTTAAGAAAAACAAGTGTCTAGATAAAACTAGGAAACTGCATAACTAGAACAGAGATTCTCAAATAATTTTGGATGGTTTTTTTTTCCCAAGCCATATTTTTGTATGGTTACTTTGGTAAAATACTATAAAGATGAATTAATAGGAAAATAATCACATGCTTGAGTATCATGAAAACATTTAATTGCTATAAAAGTTTCTAAATACTCTGTTTCTAGATGTATCTCGTTGTGGACCCGCAACACACACATTATAGTCCAGCACTGGTCTGCAGTCCATGCTCTAAATAGTACTGAATCAGAGAGCAAAGATACGTGGCAGCTGACAGAAGGCAAGCCTGAAGAAAGGCCTGGAGAAGAAGGCATGAGTCTACTGAACAAGAACCTGAGCAAGGAGGACCCATGAGATCAACCTCATTCCTGAAGTCAGGAGATGTGGTGCATTCTACACGCATTCTCTCTTGGGCTAGTGTCATAAAACTGGTTCTTTTCGGATATCTCTTAGAATCCAGAATAAAAATTGTTTAGGGGTCAAGTGGAGGAGACCATAAACCCAAACACTTTCATTAGCTGGTTTAAAATACTGGGCAGATCTCAACTGTTGAGTGGAAATAGCAGGAGATGAGCACAGGCGTAGGCTTTACAGAATTCGTGCTTAGCCATACTTCTCCTACTGGACCACGGTTTCCTCCTTGGTGAAAATGGAAAGAATAAGGTGTCAGATAAGAGGGTTTTTGTGGGGTTTGATGCCAGGGGTCAAGTAAAGCGCATGGCACATTCCTGACACAGGGGAGATGCTATTTTGAATGCGGGACCTTTTACCATCTCTTCAAGATTTCTTTATGCTGCAGTCTTCTTTTTTTTCTTTTTAAGAAAATGAGGTTGATTTAGATCCTAGGGAGCTTCTACAAACACTGGCCTCTGGACTCCACTCAGACTGATTCAATGGGGTTAGTCCTGGGCTTCTGTAATTTTGATAAGCCCCTGAAATAATTTCCATCTGCCGTCAAGGTTGAGAACCACTACTCTCTCTCTCTCTCTCATTTTTTTCAGTTTTGAAATGGAGGGAGGAGGTAAGCAAGCACCAGTAGCGGGACTTACATAGTCTTGCTTTGGGATCGTTCTTCCCAAAATGGCAATGTAGATATTATGTGCTGAATTCAAAACAAGCCAATGTGTTTCCTCATTGCTATGTGCCTTAGACAAGAGAATGCACTGCCTACCTCTGCCTCAACTCAGTTTCCTCCTGTGTAGAAGGGGCAACCACCACCACAATTCTCCCATTGGAAGTCTGAAATGGAAGGGAATGAGGACAACAGAAATGCTTTGCCAGGATGGAAGGATTCAAAATGCTATGCCTTAATTTTGTTTATTACTCTGAGATGTAGGAACTGCTTTCTTCTGGAACCTGGCAAAGATCAAGAAAACTCAATACAATGTACACAAGTGAAGGTGAGGCTTCTTCTTCCGGTCTTATCAGTGTTCAGTCTGGGTTTAAACTTTCATAACAGGGGATAAGCTCTAGCTCAAGATGGCATAGTAAAAGTGGTTAAGAACAGATGTTCGAGCAGACTACCTGGGTTCAAATCCCAATTTTGCCACTTGAAGGCTATGTGACTGTAACTTCTCTGTGCTTATTTGTAATAAGAGAACCGTATTATTACTGACTTCACGAAGGTTTTATAAGAATTAAATAATGCACGTAAAGCTCGAAGAATATTTTCTGGCATACAGCACAATTTCCATAAGTCCTCAGCATATGTACACTCAAGCTGAGACAGCGTGAGCACGTACTAACACCAACCCC
>NW_006442107.1:7293941-7323541 GCF_000325575.1 Pteropus alecto
TTCAATCTTTACAACTTGATGCTGAACTTGTAGGCAGCGGGTGCCCTTCTGGATTAGTGTCAAATGATGGCAATTCTGTTGGAAAGACATGATCAACCCAGAAGAACAAGCAACCTGGGTACTTGGGTGTTTCACAATAAAAAGAGAGGAGCCACCTGCCTTGCTACTTCTCAGTGTAGGAGCACCCATCTGTAGCAATCAAAAACACAGAACGTCATCGATCCACAGGTAGCGCTACTGTCATGATCCGTTCCTGCCTCACCTTGCCTTTACTGTTGCGAGACTAGCACAGCGAGGATTCTTTCTACTCAGAAACTCCACGGCCTTTCCTTCCTAGAAAGTAGCTTCTTTTCACAAAATATTTGGGATTCTTGCATTAAAACCTTCTGGGTTGAGATTCATGGAACCCAAGATATTTTGCAGATAATTATCTCCCCTGATGATCTATGAATAGAATTGATGGAGGGGCCTAAGGAAATTGAAGTAAGGGTTTGTTTAGGGAGGGCAAAGCCCTCCTCCTTTGAACACGGTGCCATTATCATTCTGAATCCAAGATTGAACACTGCACCTTCGTAACCTGCACTTCTTTCTGGCCCCCTTACTTTGGTTAATGGTTATCCCTATTTCTCCAATCAGCCAACCAGCTGCAGTGTCCAATGATTCTGTCTCCATGCTTTCTCTGGCATTTGTCCCTTCAGCTCTAGCCCACAGACCCCAGCCCAGCACCAATCCTTGTATTTCTCATATGAACCAGTCTCTCAGGGTTATTGCTGGAGGCAATTTCATCACTTTTGCTTCCTATGGTATAATCTTACATCACAGTTCTGACTCTTCCCTACCCTCAAAACTTTAATGGTTCCATTGTCTTCAGATGGATGTCAGAATCTAAACTAGACCCCGATTCAAACAAATCGACTGTAAAATGGCACGTTAGGATAATCAGAGGAATCTGAATATGAACTAGGTAATAGAAAATATTAAAGAATTACTATTAATTTTTATAGGGGTGATAATGGTGTTGTAATTGTATTTTTTAAAAAAGCCGTTATTTGTGAATGAAGCTTACTTAAGTATTTGTGAATGAAATGACACGGTGACTTATTTAGTATCCACCTTATATTAAAATTAATAGCAAAAGTAGCTGGGAGTATATATGAAGTAAGATGGGCAAATGATCATGATTATTGAGGCTGGCCCAGTGGCGTGCTCAGGGCCAATCATATCAGCTCCGGAAGGGTGACTCTCAAAGACTTAGCGAACAGGTTGTTAAATCATTGGCAGCTTAAAACTGGTCATGGCGGAGATACTCACACCACAGAAATGGGCAAATGCTACAAATCAGGACTTTTTTTTTAGCAGTATACCTCTGAAGTTGGAAAATAAATGTAGAAGTTGGATAATATATAGAAATTTATTATACTATTATGCCTACTTTTGGATAAGTTTTAAAACTTCAATAAATAGTTAATGAAAAAAAAAAGTTGAACTCTTTTTCCAGACTTTTAAAACTTCTGCAATTTGGCCTCAACCTAATGTGCAACTAATTTCGACCACACTCCCTCTGAATCAGATTAATTAAACTTCTCAAAGTCTACTGAACCGAGCCTGGCATCTCCACCTTTGTTTTGGCCTTCATCCAGGCTTCTCCTTGCTCTGGAATAAGTTCACCACCTCGCTTCTGTCTCACCTACCTTGGCCCAGGTACATTGACACCTCCACCCGGAAGACTTCCCTGCTTGCCCTATATAGATACAATTTCTCCTTAAATAATTTAACCTGTACATCTCTAACAGAAGAAGACATTAAATTCACTGTGTGTGGCGGACATTGTGCTAGGTTGTTTGCACAGTCATTGTCTCACGTGATCCTCATAAAAATCTATGAGATAAACTGAACAACTTTTTTGCTAAATAAAGAAAATTAGAATTAAAGCTAAGATTAGTGGCAGAACATTCTAGAATTGTCAAATTCCAGGGAAGAGTCTGTGCACAGCAGAAAGCTCCACAGAAAGGTCTCCCTGGGGGTTTGTGAATGAAATGGCAACTCAATGACTAAAGGCTCTGTTTTCTCCACACTAAAAAACGTTTTCCTGTGTGTCCTGATTTACTCCTTGCCACCCTTTACTATAATGTATCCTTGGCCATAATAACAATGAACATTTTAGAAATTCCTTATAAATGGCTACCCTTTACAGGACAGCTATTACACCAGCCCCTTAAAATCCTATCAGGAGGCACATTTGAAATGAAACTTCATTTTTCCTAAAAGAAGTATCCTCTTCTGTGTGACAATGGAGAGGTTATAAAGTAGGAGAAGACCAAGTCCTTTCGTCACTGGGGGATGAGTCTTTACAAAATCGCTTTCTCAGCACGATGGCTGCGCATGTGAAACTTACATCTGAGTTTGGGCCCCACACAATGGTTATGTCTTCAACCACATCCCCACCTGGGCCCTTGTAAGCACGTGTACAAATGCCCAGAGGCACACTCACATGGCTGTGTTACCGCAAAGTTTAAGCAACCTTCACATCTCTGCAGGAACTAAGAAACAAAGAGGACATAAATGCCAAGAAGCCTTGGATGCTATTTGTATACTAGATGCGGGCCCTGGATCTCACATTTGCCTGGGACTGCTCCTGGAGAGCTCAGCCTGCAAAAGGAATGGAATGTTTAACAAGAGGGGAGTGGTAAATAAATGATGGTGCTAGCAACCAGACAAAAATAGCCAGCTGCTAGCAGATTTTCCAGTGACATGGAAAGTATGAAAACAAATAAAAATGAAGGCAACAAAAAAGCATATAAAATATGCTTAAAAAATTTTTTTTTAATCCATCCATGTGTATGTCTATATCGAACAAAGATTGTAAGACTATACTCCGAAATATAGTCATGTTTCTGGGGTGGAATAACAGGGAATTTTTTTTTTCATGAGTTTTTCTGTATTTTCCAAGTTTCCTTAAAAAAAAAAATTATCATTAACATCCGTCACCACACACAGTGATAAATTATTTTTCTTGTGGTGAGAACTTTTAAGATCTACTCTTGTAGTAACTTTCAAATATACAATACAGTATTATTAACGACAGTCATCGTGATGTACATTACATGCCCAGGATCTACTTTTCTTACGCTTGGAAATGTAATTTTTGACTACCTTCATTCACTCTGAACATGTATAGCTTTTATAACAAGGAGAAAAATAGAATAAAAAGAAGCATGGAGAGGAAAGCATATGACTGTTGGGCTTCTATGAAAGGGAACAAGAGGCCTGTTTTTATTCCTTTTCAGGGGTGGAGAGGGGAGGTCTGGGAAGAGAAGAGGACAGCTATTACACCAGCCCTTCCAATCATCCAAAACCAGGAAGGAGGGACTCAAGTGCTTCACAAGGCAGGACAAACAGGACATTGAAAAATGAAAGGTGTGTTTGGGGGGGAACCAAAGGGAAGGTTTAAGTGTGAATTTCAGAAGCTTTTCCATTTATGCCTTTAAAACTTGCTGAGAATAGTAGCCACCTGTCAGACCCAGACCAACTCTAGGAGAAGCTTCTACCCTGTGCGGTCCAGAGGCCAAGCTCACCAGCCTGGAAAGAACTCCCACGGCAAACTACAAGCCTTAGAACCTTAGCATCAGCCATCAGGCTCTACCTGCAGAGTATGCATTTATTTCCGCTTATGAGTATGGATTCTTTGCAAACCAATAATCACGGAGAGAAAGGCAGATAGTCACTTTCTTGCCCTCCTCCTATCTGGATGCAGAAAGGAGGACAGAGACAAAGAGACAGAACAGTCCAGCCCAACAGAGTCGCCGTGTCCACGTTTTTGAAGCTGAGAGACATCAAAGATTAGTGAGGAGATCATGACTATTTTCCCTAAGAGGATGCAGCAAGATCAGGCATCAAAGGGACCAAAATAAAAAAGAAAAGAAAAGAAAACCCTTTCACCGGCAAGTGATAAAGTGTGGACTGCGTGACAGCTGACAGGCTTGATTACAGCGACTCCAGAGAGGGGTCCTCAGTGAGCTCCCCTCCTGAAAGTCAGTGACAGTTTCTGGAAGGGAACACGCCCATGAATGACTGTGGGCATCGGGATGTGCGGGGCTTGGTTTCACCTGAAATCCAACAAGAGAAAGTGAATATAACAGCAGATGCCAACAATTTGGTGCTGTGAGGCCAGGTGGGGGAGGGGAGGGGCAGGCAGCCCTAAGCGTGTGGGCAGCGTTCTGCTTCTGTTTGGACAAGCACCCTAAGGGTAGTGGTGGTGACCTGAGACACACTGGACCTTTCTGTTTTAGGAATAACACTGGAGAAGTGGCTTTGGCCTGGATACTACACACTGGCCACGAGATCCCAGGGCTTCCTGGCCTCAGGATCACGCATCCTGAAGAGTGAAAAATATGCATTTATGCTTCCAGCCTTGGGGATGACACACGAATGGAATAATGTGGAAAGGTCAGACAGAACCAGGGGAGTGAGCCATCTGCACCAGCAACTGTGGGCTTGTCAGGGGGTGGGGGGTGGGGAAGAGCAAGGAAGCTGCCGGTCTAGGATCATAGCCTCAAATGTTATGGATGCACCCCAAATATATCTTTTCACTTTTTTTAATAGTTCATTTTAAGTCTACTATTATCTAGAAATGTGGCTCAACAAACATGGAGAGAATATGATCGCCTCAGAAAGCAACAATGAAAACACATACCCCTTCCGTAAACTCATAAACCCATTCTCCACTATGTACCCTTTGTAAGCCTCAAAACAACATCATGCAAAGCATTTTTATTTATTTTTATACATTTTCAGGCAAAAATAAGTCTTTAGCTGGGATGCCACTGTGAGTGAAGTAGGTGGGGAGGTGGGTGGAATATGGATAAATGCTGATTTTCTTTTGTTTTTGTTTTACATTTCCTGAGCTCCCCTGGAAGTTTGTGTGAATATGTAAATAAGTACCTTAATTAATTACTGGTTTTCCATAGTTGTCAAATAGGCTTACTGATTACCTATTCTAAAACCTCACTGCATCCCTGACAGAAAGATCAACAAGCTGTGACGAAATACCCCAAACTGGCACAAAAATTTATCTTCGATTCTCATCAATGAGGCTCTTTAATTTGTTCATTCTCACCCTGGAACCTCTAACTTCCTGCTTTGTCATTGTCCCTAACTCTCGGTGGGATGTGATGCCACTTCTCACCAGGACTCTGGTCCTCAGTTTCCCCAGCAGTACAAGGGGGCTCACAGAATGTACCCCACATGGGAGAAGTATCATGAGGGCACAGTGAGCTCTTGGATGTGAAACATATTTAAAGAAGAAAACATTCCCAAATATATGCAGTCCTTGATATTATTCATTCTACCCCAGAAGGTCTCTGCCAGGAGCTAAGATGTATCTCCCCACAAAAGTACGGCAAGGTGGGATCTTAAGGCATCCCGAGGAGAGACAGAAAGGTTCATGCTGAAAGGGGACAGGAGGGGGTACAGAGCACCACGGATCTCACTCTTGGATTTACCCCTCTTTAGATACACGCTCTGTCTCCACTGGATCTGTGGGGAACACAGGGACTTCTGTGTGTCTGGTGTAAATATATATTGGTGCCTATGTGTTTATGTGTAGACAGTAAGTGCCCTTCCAGAGACAAGGAGGCTGATTTTCCATCTTCCCCACTGCCAAGGAGGTCCCCAGAGAGAGCCCTTGCCTGTGCCCTCTCGGGGTTTGCTCATGGCAACCTCCAAACAGCATTTTGGCCAGAGAGAAGAGTGGCCCATTTCCTAACGGAGATGATCAGCAAAGCTCAACCATCTGTCTGCGCAGGAGTCCGAGATTACCCAGGCCGCCAGACCGGTGACCACAAGGCAAGTGCATACAAAGGTTACAGAAATGTGACCACCCTGTCCCCTAAAAGAGAAATGCAGGGAGAACCCCAGCCCCACCCCACCCTTGCCTCCTCGGTTTAACCCTTTCCTAAGCTAAGTCGCCCACCACCACACTTTCCGAGTGCATCTTGGTCTATATCTTTTCCTTGCTATAAAATATTAAAAGAGAAGAAAAAGGTTGCTTTGATCATGATGAGATGAGAGAGGAGCTAGAGGGAGAGGGCAAGCTACCAGGTCATCACCAAGGCTGGCACCTTGAGACAGGGAAGCTGGAAATCAAAAGTGGGAGTTTATGCCAACTTGGCTCATGACCTAACTATGGAACATTTCCCTCTCCCAAACTTCATAAGAGGATCAGAGGAACTTACTTGTGGCTGAAATCCTTTGAGGTCACTGGCTGCAAGGTCACTGGCTGTGAGGAGCTGGAAAAGAACAAAGGAGTTTTCCTTAGTGATACTTCTCAAAGTTTGCATACAGTATCCCCAGGACAACTGATCGGCAATGGACTTGCCATAGCTGAGGTTGAGATCTGGAGCTAAAGAAGCCGAATTGCCAAAGGTACATGTGCTGTTTCTGGGCTAGGAAGCTCACCCTTGGAGCCAGCACATCTCTGACTACATTGCCCCTCTCTTCTCTCCTCTCCTACCTCTCTTATATGTGCCACCAATGCTTTGAAGGGTCTTAAATTAGGGATCAAGGTCTATGGATGGATTTCAGCAGGTCTACAGACTCTGAAATTCTAAGTACAATTACCCATGAGTCTGTAGGTGTACACGGCTCCTTTGGAAGGGGGTCCCTGACTTTCTTCCAACTATCAAAGTAGTCTGTCACATCACAGGCTAAAGAGATAGTTAAAGGCCCATTTCCTCTAGAAGGGCTGCATATTCATTTTTGTTAATCAAACCAGTAAAAATGACCCTTTTCTCTTTCCAGCTACATGTGACTCGTTTCCCCTTATCACGTGTCTTTGATCCTATATACTCTTTATGTATTCATAGCTTATGCCTCAAACTATCATGCGCATTAGAATATGAATCAAGTTTGTATGTTTTCTGTATCTGTGTTTAATCAATAGTAAAGTGTAAAGTTAGCGTTTTAATATTTTTGCATCCTCTCCAGAAAGTATTCAATGGAATCATATGATTAATTAATAAAATAATCACATTCTTCATTGTTGCTCAAAAATGCTAGAAAAGTGTGGGGTAGAGAGAAAAAGGGCAGATGGTTATTTTGATTCGAGGAGTGTGACTGCTAGCGTTATTAGGCCTGGAGAGTGTTTGCAAAAAATAAGAAAGATTTTATGTTTGCTGTAAAAATATTTTGTTTGGTTCAAGAAAGAGAGAGAGTCATGCTGGGCTCCAGTGCTTCCAGCATTCAGAAAAGCTCAACTGGGCTTTTTAGCTTCTCTAAATCACTTTTCCAAAAATGATATGGAAAGTGGTGTCAATGCTGGAGTAGAGCAGGAAGGAGGTAAGCACAGAGTGTAAGCATCAAGCTGCGGACATAAGGCAAGGCAGGTCAGGGGGAGGCTGCCAAAGTAAGCCGGAGTCTGAGCTTGAGCGTTTAAAATGGAAAGGCGGCAGACCCAGGTGCTTCAGGTGGGGCAGTTGGAAGAAGACACGGAAAAAGCATTCACCAGCCCTAGCACAGTCCCCTTTGTATCTGTTCATTGCCAGCCACAGCATACATTAAAGAGGAAGGGAGGATATGGCGATGCACTGAAGATCACCTAGGTGCCCAGCACAGTGGTTGCTGCTTTATATAATTTTTCCTTTAATCTTCACAGCTCCCTCAGGAGATAGAAAAGTATCTCCACTTTATGGCTGGAAAAATTGAGCCTCATGAAAGTTAAATAACAGTTTCTAGGTCACACGGGTAGTGCATGTATTTGGGCTTAAAATCCAAAACTATATTATCCCAAAGCTCATCCTCTTTGTTTTTTAACACGATGCCTCTGATTTATAGTACACGGAAGATAATTTGCTGATGAGACATGGCACAGGGAAAAAAAGATAAATACCAAACTATTAGTCAAATGAGCCAAAGGCAGTAACATAAAACATGTGGCCCTATGATTGACCCTTAACTGACCCCTCCTTCCAGACATTATTTTATTTAATTGATAATGACCATCCACTCTTCAGATCTTATTAGTACCACCTAGGACTCTAACTCGAGCTGAGCAAGGGTCAGGATGAAGCTGAGGAGGAGGGACAGAAAGGCTGCGATGAGGTATGGGCATGGGAGTGACCTCTGAAAGGACACGGCCACTAACATGTGTTAGCGTATAGGAAACGAATCTCACATTGTCCAGGCCCTGGGAGCCCAGCAGGCAGGGACCCTTCCACTGCCTTTTAAACAAGGTTCACGGGGTAGACAGCAGGAGTGAGGCAAAAACGTTCCTCCTAGTTCTTAGTCTGGTGCCACAACCGAAAATCAACTGCAAGGCTATTCAGTGGTTTTGGGATTGAGAAATGACCAGATCCATTTTTTGACTGGAAATAGAGATATAACATTTTTTGGTTATTATTTGTGATGTTCCTACCTCAACAGAGTGGGATCTATCCCACCTGCCCTAGAAACCTTAGGTCCTCTTTCTTTTCTCTTAAGAAGGAGGCAGATGCATGAAATTTAGTTCTTAATCATATAAAACTTGTTTTGCACTGTCGTACGTATTTTTATGTTTCTTTTTCTCATCTAAGGAGATGATGTCCAACAAGACCGTGGGTTCTACTTCTGCATCTCTCAAAATGGTGTAAAGAGTCTGGACATACAATTAATTGTTAAATACTTATTGGTCAAATGACTTAAAGGGAAAGCAGGAAATATTGTCAGCCTAGAGGTGAGGACTAGAATGACTAGACAGTTGAGCATGGAGTAGAGACGTGTGAGAGAAGGCTTATGATATGTTTCAAGTTGACGAGAGGAAATGGCACTCGGCATCTAGAGCATTTCCTGAATGAAGTAGGCCCTCAACTATTTGAATGAATTAATCAACAACGGGAACGAGCTCTTCTCTCTCCGGTGTAGGTTTTATGAGAGAACACTGGCTTATACTTCATGTAGGAGTCAAAGGTTAAATGGAAGGAAGGACAGCATGAAAGCGAAAATCTTAACAGTGAATGAGTCCACCACCACCACCAGAGAGAGAGTGGGAAAGCCCCTTCCCGTGGTTGAAACGATAAAATAGTCAATGGGTGCCCATCACAGTTCATATGTTATAGCTTATCTGAATGTGGGTTGGGGGAGGCAAGGAGGTGGTGTCAAAAATAGCTATCAAGTAACTTCTAAAACTTCTGAATTCCTTACCTTAGAGATTCTGTACTATTTAATTCACAATCTAGTGTGCATTTGAGGTGTTATTTAACCTGGGAAGCAACCGAAGGCAAGCCTTGTGACCTCCTCTTTCAATGGTTCCCAATGGTACAGAGTCCACCTTTCCTCATCATCCAGCCCTGAATCCCTGCCCCCTGGTTCCCAGTTTCAAATGGGCTCTAAACTAATACATGAGCTCTTGGGCAAAACACGGGCTCTACCCCTTGAACACTCTCCTTCTCAAAGCTGATTATTTCTCAGATGTCTACGTATTCTTCACCCAGGTTAAAAAGTGCTCAGATGTGGATTAGAAATACAGGATGGGAAGTTCTCCTGTGTTTCAAAATTGCAGACCACCTAGATCTAAACCCCAAAAGAGATTTCCAGTCTTACAGAGCGTCAGGAACTGCAGAAGACAGGTGAAGGCTCCTGGGTGGAAGAGGGAGTCATTGTGTCCCCAGAGGGCTCAGGAGCCACCTCTGCTGGAGAACTGTAGCAAGTGAAGGTGGTGTAGACAGATGAACCCCTCTATGTCCTCTCCCTCCCTTCAACCAGAGTGGCTCTGTTTTTCCCTCTTTCGTGTATATAATTTCATTTGAAAACAAATTTCTGCCACTAAAATACATTTTAAAACTCTAGACGAAGTCCTTACTTTGCAGATAAGTGACTTCTTTAAGATCACACTGCTAGCTAACAACTAGGTCTGTCCCCTAACCCCAGCCCCTCTGCCGAGACCTCCACTAGTAACCATCTCAGTCCAGTCCAACCCGAACACCCAGACACAACCAGCTGCTGGCCTCCATCCCGAAGGTGGGAGAGATGCGTTCGGAAGTTCAGGGGGAAACTGTGGCACCGGCAAGAAGAGATGAGCGTGTCCCTCCACAAATCCTCTTCCCTAAAAAGCACCAACCCAGGCCCTCTCCAAACCATCCCCCCTACCAGACCCCATCCTCATTTTATCCCACTGGAAAACAGTTCCCTGCTCAGAGCAGCCTGGCTCTGTGGGGAGGGATCTACGTCAGGGAGGCAGAGAGGGAGGAAAAAGAAATCTTCCCTGGCTCTGGGGACTTCAATCAGGCTGAAGTTAATGAAAAAGATGTGCCTTTTCCCAGGACGGCTAAATGTCTGCAATGCTCCCAGTGAGAGGGTTGAGCGGGTAGGGGGAGAAGCGCAGACAGAATTACATTTAAAAGGCAAAGGAAGGAGAAAATTCTTTCATCTCCCCGGTGGAGCTGGGCAGTGTTCCTGGGGCCCTGTCTCAGGCCATTCTCATTCCTGACATGTCTTGCTGCTCTCTGGAATGGTCCACATTAAAATATTAGAATGATGACCCTGCTTTCCATTTTTGAGGAGCTGCAGTTTCTCTCTCAGCAAAAGGTTTTTTTTTTTTTTGGCCTCTCCAAGCCTGAGAGGCGGGTTGGGGAGCAGGAAGGATTGGAGGAGGATAAAGAAAGCTGTGCGGCCCTAAGAGGAAAAATACTTTTAGCTTCCCAAGCAGAGGCATTCTGTGCTCTCTGCTTGCTCTCCTCCCACCCTGCTCTCTGAATGGGCTTCTCCCTTTGAGTCATTCACCAAAAGTCACCCCTTGGACAGCTGCAGCCAGCATCACCTTGTGACTTCCACAGACCTAGGACTGCCCCTCCAACAGCTTCCCTCCTACCTGCTAACATCTATAGTTTCCAAAACTCCCCTCAAAGGAGACGAGAGGGCTGCTCCACTTTTCTCTTGGTGTCCGCCCCTGCCCCAGAAACATCATCTCCCCTCTGTTGTCTCCTTACGGAAGGGACACTCCACATCTGGATAGGCCGGGGCATAATACATCCCCATCCCTGGGCTGACTCGGGACATGTGCATCTGGGAAGGGGATCACTGACACAAAAGGGGGGATGTGGGTCATGCTGGACATCTGGCCAGAAGGGTCTCGACTGCACAGACATGCACCTGGACAAACTGAAGCCTGGTTGTATTGTGAATCCTCAAGGTCATTTGCTTGTCCCAGCTATATTGTCCCCTGTGGGCCAGTGAAATAGATGATGGCATGTGAGATGGATGGATAGATGAATGGATGCACAGGTAGGCAGGCAGCTAGGTAGATAAAGGAACAGAGCAAATATGGCTTTGGGAAGCATAAATGACCCGTTTTCAAAGTGCTCTTAAAGACATCATCTGTTCAGTAAATGACTTCTATTCAACATGCCCTTCTGCCTCCTTTTCAGTCTGTTCTCATTTCCCTTTATTTCATAAGAAACAGATTTTTTTCTCCCTCTTTATTTTCTGAAGCATCACTTCCTTCCTTCCTTGGCTATCGGGTGACAGCTGAACTCCATCCACTCCATCTCACCCCAACTCCTCAAACCACAAAAACATTTGGGATACCCTAGGTGGAAAGCAATGTCCCAGGAAACCGAGTTAAACATCCAATTATACGAAGTTTTTAGAAACTAACTATCCCCACCCTCGACCTTGGCCAAAAGAAAATTGATGCCCAGAAAGAGTAAGTACTTATCCAATGGAAAATTAGGAACAACAAAACCAATGATATGTACATAACCCGAAGAAAGTTTTAGATGCCTCAACCCCTGTAGACTGGGGGATTCTGAAAGGGGAAGGGAATTTCGCAAAGTAAGTCAGGAGTAAGAGAGAGAATGGGAAAGAAGGTTAAGGTGAATTTCACCAAGAAACAGGCTCTGAAGCCATGATCCATGAATGAGCCACAAGTCTATCAGGACCACAGTAGGAAATGTGGAAAGTTTAATTAGGGGGGAAAATGGAACCAACATGGTACTCCTTCAGGAGGATGACAAATGAAACACTACTGTACAAAAGGGCACTCGTTAGGCTGGGAGGGAGAAAACTCGTGTCCGAGGCCTGGATTGGCCTCCACTCACTATGTGATCCATTCTGGGCTCACTTCAGCTACTCGGGCTTTCTTTCGTCATCTATGAAATGAATTCCCTGTTCCCTCTGGCCCTGCACCTCTAGTACCCCAAAGTGACCCTCTCACCTCTGGCATGAGAAAGAGATGGATCAGACTCTCTGTAGTCTCCTCTATCTCCTCTTTTCCAGCAACTGTCCCCCTAAAACACATACATCTAAGAAGTTGTTTCTAATCAAAAGGGCAGAAGAGAAGGCAATGAGGAAGCAGTCTTGAATAGTCTCGAATGGTGCTTCCATTATTGGTATGAAAATAGAAATTTAGACAGATGGTCATTCAGACTGCTACATGGGTTCGCCACCCCCATGAGGCTGAAGTCACATCCATATCAGAGCTAAGAGTAAACAATCTTATAATTCAAAAGGCATTAGTTCTAACTGCTAAGGCATTTACGGAGGTAGTGCAGAGGCCAAGCAGTCACCTTCCCACTGTCCTAAGAGGCAAGTTACACTCTTGAAGCTGCCATCCTGGCTGGGCTGAGTGTCCTTTTGCTAAATCCCCTCACCCTCATGGAATTCTAAAGGTTAAATCTGAAACCACTGACACCTCCAGTCTTAGCTTCAGGCTCCTTCCCAAAGAGTAACAAGCATGACTAATAATAACTGAATATAACTCCAAGCAAGCCTGGTCTTGATGGCTTATATTTTTCTTTTATTATTTGCTAAATAATGGGGTTCTAATATTTACAGATGAGATGTGTAACAAGTTTCCCTAGATAGGCAGCCAAAAGAACTTTGACATTAAAAAAAAAATTCCATGAGTATCCTTGCATATATAACCCCTGCTGTTATGGTGGTGTGTGTATTTGGTGGCTGTCCAAGTTACGGCTATTCCAACTTCTGGGTGGGAATGCTTTTAATCCTTCTTGCAGATTAGAGCTGAAATGACTGAGACCTAATGAAAGAAGAGTCTTCTGAATGCCCTAATCTAGAATTCACTGAGACAATGAGTCTTATTTTATGTTATTTGACCCTGGTGAACCTACAGAAACTCGCCTCATCCTTTTTGAACCTCCCAGTAGAATTCTTTTTAAATGCCTTGCTCCCCAGACCAAGAAAACTGGATTTTATGAAGGGTATCTTGTGCGGTGTTGGGTGAAAAGTTTACGAAAGTAAACCTGGTATAGACAGGTGACAAGGAGGTTCATAGTCCCATTTATTAAGTATTTTGGTAAAAATAAAAAATAATAGCTCAAGAGAGTTAAGTCGTTTCTGAGGCTGCACAATTTGTAGGAGGCAGAATGGCACTGGAGCCTAGTTCGGATGACTCACGTTCCTTTTCACTATATCATACTCTACGAGCTTCCTGCTATTTTTAGAATGTGCACTATTAGAGATTCTATCAGTTCCTCTATGATGCTCTGACACTTTAAAATGAACCACGATTAGGAAACTTACAGAACAGTGGTTTTCAAATTGTGCCTTAAGGAGTAGTGTGGACGATTCCGCAGAAAGGTCTTGGGGATTGTGAGGTGGGAGAGAGGAGCTAAGGTGGAGAGTTCCAGCCCCAATCCCACTTTATCTGGAACAGCAAGACTTTTACTGGTATTTTATACTGAGCTTCCATGTTAAGATCTACTTGATTTAAAGCTTTGTAAAAAAGAATTTCTATGAACTACATAAATGTCTAACCAATGTACTTTATACTTGAACGTCATAATAAAAATTAAAAAGAAAATATGAAAACTCATATTTAAAAAGAGAAGGCCCCTACATAGGTGAGGAAGTCATATGTAGTGCTAACAGCATTTACCTGGGGAAAGAGAATTAGTCATCTCATCTCTTTAAAGATGCTAAGAAAGCCGTCTCTTACTAGTTAGCAGAAGAGATGCATGACCAGACCTCACTTTAAGAAAACCACCTTTAATACTTGCCACAGATGAGTTAATCTTGAGAAAAACGCTTTCTCTTTCTTTCTTTACCCTTTCTGCAGGTAATGATGTCCGCTCTCTACATCTGAAGTCCGGCAAGCTACATGCTGAAGAAATCATAACTAATTTACCAGGAAAGTTAAGAGCTAAAGATATGTTGCCTCTCAGGAGCCCAGTCTGTCTGGGCCGTAGGTCTTTTCCTTCTAACAAAAATGAAGGAATCACACGCCAGCATCTGTGGGCTGTTTCTAAAGTCTGTAAGAGGCCAACAGAGGGGTTCCCCTCATTGAACGTATGTGAGGCAAAGCTAGATGCTGGGGGGAGAATCCACCATCGTCTCCCTCTTCTCATTTACTGAATCTCTGCTTAGAACTGTTCAGATGATCTGCTCACTTGGCTCCAAGACTGGTACTACAGTTTCCTAATGCCTTCCCTTGGCGAATCCCAGGAAAGTGATTTACACCCTTAGGCTCACTGAGCAGCAGAGAAAGGAAAAGTCGGAAGGTGCTCACTTCAGAGAGTATATCTGAGCACTGGAGTTAAAAGCTCTGCACCTCAGCTCGGTGTAGCCAATTTGGCTGAGAATCTGGGTCCCTTGGGCCAAATCTGGAGCAATTAATCACAATTACAGGTAAATATCTAAAAGGGACAAAGTCAAGCTGGACCCAGTGACAGCTACAGGTAGCCACCACTTTTATAAGCCTCAGGTAGAATGGAAGGATCTCCTCCAAAAAGCCTACCCTACCCTGAATTCCTGGAGAATGTAATATAAAAAAGACTTGATTTTTCAGGACCTACTTTTGTCTGTTATTATACCAGGTAGATACTTTTTCGCCTACATTTCTCTATCACCACATTATCTATGCAGGATAGTATTATTTTTACCAGTTTATAATTGAACAAACTGAGGTGCAAATTGGTTAACTAATTCACCCAGTGTTATAGATGCCAAAAGTGGCAGAATTTGAATTTGAACATAGCCTTGAATCATGACAAGCCTGGTCCTCTGGCCAAGATACCCGTGACCCCCTCAGGAATCCCTAAATGGAATGTTGCTTTCTTCCTCCCTTCCTCAGGGAGTCAACCATAAACCTAGGGACACTGGTACCGCTGCCAGCTGTACTCCAGATGACCCACCATGCAAGTAGTAGCCAGGTTTCCCATTAGCCCCATGCAGCCCCACATCTAAGGAAACACCCTACTATCTTGATCTTCTCCTCAAATTTCTCTGAACTCAAGTTGACTTTTTTCAAAGGAGTTTCATTCCTGAATCCTGGCTGACCAAGAACTCACTAGAGGCTGCACTGTACACTGCTGCAAACATTGTTAACAACCATGAGTGTCTTCTCTCCCTAACCAAGTTTACCTGCTCTTCCTCCCTCCCTCCTTTCCTTCCTTCCTTCCTTTCTCCCTTCCTTCTTTACTTCTAGCTAATGATAGCATTGCAAGTTCCAGGCCCCATCACAGATGCTGGGAATCCCCATAAACTACTAAATGCTTTCCAGGGATCATCTCACATCATTAAATCCTCTTAAGGCAATACTATGATTATATCCATTTTATAAATGAAAAAGCAGAAACTTAGCTTTTATAATGACTTATTCAAAGTCACAAGACAGTAATTGACAGATCCAGAGAACATGCTCAATTCCATGCGACTCCAAAGCCTATGTTCATTTTTAACTACTCCATATGTGTGGCACTGCCTGTAACCTAAATGCTGTCATAGGTAATCTCAACCCACCTAGAAAGGATCTCTGCCCTCTATGACCCAAGCTATGATACAACGAACCAAGTGTTTAAAAAAAAAGAAAAAAAGAAAAAAAGGTAACCAATAATGTGTGAAGGGGACTGTTGCATCCCAAGGGAGAATAATATCATTAAGATCATATATGTGGGCACTTTTAAAAATACAGAAAAGTGGGTAACTCCATTGAAGCCATCTCTGTTACTACATTCATGAAATGTGCTATGATGTAACCTAACATAGCATGAGAACAAGGAGGAGCAAATCATAAGGGCAGTTTGCACCCAACAAAATGAAGGAGCTGGACAGCAGGAGGTATGATCTTCTGGGAAGAAAGAAAATCATCTTCATCAAAGAGAAGAGAAGTGAAACCTGGAGCTCTTCTCATTTGCAAGAAACCACCTTCGCAAAACTAAAATTTAAAAGGCAATCTTTGTTTACCAAATACCTCTACTTATGGTTTCCATCACAAAGACTACTAAAGTATTTTTTAAAAAGAAAGATCATCAGGTCATTTGCTTATGCATTTCAATTAACCGAATGGAACTTGCTTGTTTTTACGCTTTGCTATTGGTTGAAATGAAAATCTCTTTGAACTGCTATCTGAAAACTACCAACGTGCAATCTCTTTCACAAGTGGCCCTGCTCTGACATTGCTGTTACAGGGCACTGACGTCATCCTGCCACTCCCCAGCATAGGCGCTCTTTGAGGACCAAGACATTTGGCTGTTTCTAGAATGATTCTTCACCATGGAAGATGTTCTACAGCTTCAAACGATGTTCCTCAGAATGCTAAGCTAACCAAACTACCTTGGAAAACAAGACTAGATTCCTGTCAAGGTTCCTAGGCAAATACGAAGGAGGCAATGGCACCTTGGAATGTATACATCCTGGTACTTGGTTAAAAATATGTCTCTCTTGTATCTTCTGCAGGACTTCTAGAAACAGCTGGTTCACTCTTCTTTGCTGAGGTTGTATATGTATCTGTTTGTGTTTCACACAGTCCTGCCTTGATTACAGTTTGCAAAAAAATGGTCTCTTGTGACTTCACTATCAAGAATAAGATCATCTCTCAGAGGTACCTGGAAATGGAGGTCTCCTTGTCATCAAAATGGCTCAGTCAAGGGTGGATTATATTTCCCCAGACCTCTTCTCTGAATAAGATATCCTTTCATTGTTCTCCCTGAAATCACATGTGTGCCTGACTCAGTCCACCCATTTTTGGACAAATCTGCCCAGAATTTCTGGCTGGCTCAGCTGGGGGATGGCTCTCTATACACTGCGACTGAGCAAAACGAATGTCACACACAGATGCTACATCAGCAGGACTGGAAGTAGCTGCTAACTCAGTCTGAGGCCTCTTTAGTAATCACATGCTTGAGCCCTTTATTTATAGCACAAATGAAGGGCCCACCATAGGGAATGGCGATGTTCACTTTTGCAGCCACATTCAGCAACTCACTGGTAGTGTGACCTTGGGCAGGTTACATCCCTGCCTGGCCCTTAGTATGCCCCACCTCTGACATGAGGAACTCCGTATGATCATCCCATGATCTGATAGCCTGTGAATCTTGTGAAGGTAACAGATGGTCCTGCCACCCACTCAAGGCATTATCAGGCTTCATACAAACTACTACTAAAGGAGCTTGGAGTGAGAAGTGACAGAAAAAATGGTGGAGTGGTAGGATGTAAGGAGAGAGGGCCCTTGGCAAAAATGAGGAGTTGGCAAAGCCTATGTATATCTTTAGGACGATCCGTGCCCTCCACCTCTCACTGGTCTTTCAGAGTAAGCAGTCTTTTGTTTCTCTGCACATCCTTCCCTACTTAAACCTGGTTTTAGGAGTGTCCACTATCAATCAATTACACCATCATTACCGTACAGCTATTCCCAGGATAGCTATTTGCTATGCTTCACTTCAAACCAGGCCAAAAAAAAAAAAAAATTAGAGTCCCCATATCTTTTGATAAAAAGAAATTCCAAATCTCAGGAATTGTAGCTGAGAACGTAGGGCAGAGAGGCCCATAATTTGGAGGGCAGATGACCCATTGCTACATGGGAAGCTATATGAAGCAAGCCTGATTCTGGGGTAAACAAAGGACAGGAGGGTAGGGAAGCCATACCTAGCTGTATCTAACCAGTTACCTTTGCCATATCCAAATAAAAGGCATGTGAGCGTCAAAGCAGTGGCCCAGTCTCTCCATGTACCCTAAGGCTTTCTTCAACCTCATGTTTATATCATGGGATATAAACAAGCATCCTAATTCTAAGACACACAAGCTTATTTCCACATATGACTTAAAAGAGTTGAATTATTATCTTTTAACTATTAAGCATATTGGGTACAAAATGGCAGTTGTTCTTCATAGCCAAGTCACAGCAAATACTGCCCTATTTCAAAGTATAAAGTATCTTTATTATAATAAGAACGGTGACGTATGAGATTGATAAAATGCATTTACTTCCTAGACCTAAAAACATTTCAAACGATAATCTCACTTAATCATCCAATCAACAAAAGGGCCGAGTATCCTGAATTCTGAGGACACATCAATGAGCTAATAAGACACAGTCCTGGTCCTCATGGAATTCAAGAGTCTAACTGGGGAGACAGCATTATTTTTGAATAACAAAAATAAATGTAATTTAGCGTTGTGATAAGTTCAAAGGAAAACGTGGCGAGAAAAAAAGTATGGGTATTACGAGAGAGTGGAGAGAGACCTGATTTAGATAGAATATGAAGCTGCTCAAATGAACAAGGAGAAAAGGAAGGGAGAGTGACCATCCTGCTTGTTTAACAGACGGAGGAAATGAGGCAAAAAATCGGTCAGTGACTTGCCCAGGGACATATTCTTGGCTTTAGAGGTCTTAGTGTGGACGGGATCTTGGGGCATGATTTTCCAGACTGGCCTCCTGCTGATGCAGGAATCCCCTTCTCCAACTTCTCAGACAGATGGACACCCAGCTTGAACACCACTGAGGAAGTGGCACTTGCTATTTTAGTGCCCGGTAACAGTCTTTTAAGCACGTTCTACCTTTAGTCAGTTGAAATATGCCTCACTGAAACTAGTTCTGAGGAACAGGAACTAAGTGCTTTTTTATCATTCTGCTCTTCCTGTTACATAGGGAATGTGAACTCCATTTTACAGATGAAGAACAGACGAACTAATCAACCTACTCCAGACTCCATGTCTTAAGTTAAAGCCAGATACCAAACTCAGAGGGTTTCAGACTCATCCTCTCCCATACATTCTCCAGTCCTGTCCATGTGTACACTATACTACGTGTAATCCTCCTGCCACTGGCCACCCCTGATACATCTGACGATAGGTAGCAACAGGTAGCATCCCCAGTAGAATAACCCAAGTGCTTCCAATTTTTCTTCCCTGGATATTATTCCCAGTGTCACTACTATCTAGCTTATAAAAGCTTCCCTCAAAATGTGGCTCTTAGGTCTGAGCACACTTTGACAGTTGGAGGAGCAACTATTACTACCCAGACTTGTGAAGCAAATATTTCATAACTGACTCTTTTTTGGAGGGAAGCCCCAATGTAAGGCATTGTCCAATTTCTGAAATGTAAATACTCCCACCGTGTCAAGCTACCAACCTGAAGGTGCTGGTTGCAGAGTTGTGACTAGATGTGCCCAGCTGACTCTCGCCACCAGGAAATGGCCCCAGCACTCCAGTGGTGTGCTCCTGAGCCTCTCTGCTTATGACAACTAACAACTGGATTGGACCCTGTCCAAGTGACTTGTATGGAATGAGATATCCCAACAGCTCAGCAACTCACATGTCCTCTGTGCAAATCTGGGTGTGAGGTAAGCCAGGCTTTTGAATGCAGTAAGTGTGAAGGATGCCAATATCCATCCAATTAAAAGACCCATATGAAGTAAGGGAATGAGCCATGTGATATTTGGAAGAAGAGCAATCCAAATGGAGGGAAGATAATGTACTAAGTTCTGACATGCGCATGTGGTCAACGTGTTAGTCTATGGTCAATTCTTATAATAGCCAAACAGACTAAGACAGTGTTGAATTTGGACCTATTTTTTCCCTATCTTGGTTGAATTTGTTAGGTGTGAGTCTCTTCATATTTGTAGACCTAGTCGCCCATCTTGTCGGTTTGCTTTACTCATGTCTAAATTTCAGCTTTGTCTTATTAAGCCCATGTGAGTGCCAAGCACTGTGTATTCTGAGGGTATGTCGATGAACAAATAAGGTACAGTCCTTGCCCTCATGCAACCAGAGTCTAAGGGGGAGGTAGCATTATTTTTGAGTAACAAAAGTATAATTTAGAGTTGTGATAAGTTCGAGCAAAAAAGGATTAAAACAAGAGTGGCTACGACAAGAGAGCTGATGGAGAGAGACCTAATTTAGAAGCTAGGATTAGTCAAGGAAAGCTTTCTTAAGAAAGCAACAATTCAGCTGAGCCTCGAAGGATGAGCAGAAGTTGCTAAGCAAGAGCTGCGGAAAATGTGCTTCAGGGAGATGTGACATCATGCTCAAAGGCCTCAAGCAGGGAAATTATTTGCATATTGGAAGGGATCTTACCATCTAAAATGCAAAAAGAAGTCTACGGCCATGCTACCCTGAACAAGCCCGATCTCGTCTGATCTCAGAAGCTAAGCAGGGTCAGGCCTGGTTAGTACTTGGATGAGAGACTACCTAGGAAGACCAGGTGCTATAGGCTGTCACTTCCTTATTTCTGAAAGAGGTTTAAAAAATAAAAAATAAGGGATTGTAAGCTGACAAGGTCCTTGCAATCTGTGAGGTCAACCAAGGTTTGCCTAGATAGATAGATAGATAGATAGATAGATAGATAGATAGATAGATAAGATGTGAAAAGAAGGCTAGATTAAGGTTAGGGCTCCTGAATTCTAATCGAAATCCTGCTATTACCTAACACGAGGACGTCGTTCTAATCATTTGACCTCCTAGAGGATTTATTTATTCACCTGGGAAGTGGGAATACGGATGAGGCAATGTACAATGTGCTTGATAGTCAACCAGACCCAAGTTCAGCTACTAAGGCCTTCTATAGCAGCTTAATCTCGAGTCTCTACTTACTTATCCACAAAAGATGGATAACATTAGCTACCTCATAGGGATGTCTGGATGATGAAATCCATGCCTGGAAGGAGCCTAGGAAGTCAGTGCTTCATAAACATAAATTGCCTCCCTCTTCCTTAAATCTTTCATGAACTCAGTAAGGCTCAATTTGAACAACTTAAACAAATAATGGGGGGAGCCTTTTGTACCACATCAACAGACAAGATGGTTGTCGTTAAACTTTGCACCCATTCCTCTCCCTTACCTGCCTCCAAGCCCACGATCCTCTGAAATCCTTTCACCTGGGAGAAGTGTGGGCAATCTCAAGGGGCTTTGGCCATGGCTCTGTTGTGGCTGGTTTTTAAGTGGCCATCTCAGCCTAAGGTTGACAACTTGCCTTCCTGGGCTGAGGACAAGGGTGGGCATGAGGTGGTTGGAAAGCTGGCTCTTCTGTGGAAGCTTTTATTAGAAACCGGGTATTCCCCTTTGCTCTTTCACATGCTTTTGGCCACACATGAAATGCCTCAAGGTCAAATTTATTAGTGCATCTAACAGCCCTAAGAACTCTTGGCTTTGGTGCTGAATCCCTCTTATCTCCATTCCCTCCCTTGAGCCCTGCAATTTAGCCAAGGCAGCTGCTCATACCCCACAACCCCAAATTGGTTCAATCTATGTCCCAAAATAGACACACACAGGCGGTCACCGCTTTCATGGGGCCATCGTCAGAAACTAGATACACTCAGGATTCTCCAATGAGGGGAAAGAAGAGCTGGTTAGATGATTACATGGCAGAATGACAGAGCCTGGGCTGGTTTCCAAAGCTCCAGAGTGGGTACACAAAGGCCCCTGGGAAAAATCTTTTTACCTGTCTGAATGTCATTTCCTTATTTCTGAAAGAGGTCTAAATCCTGGCCAGCTTGCAGAATTTGTGGGAAAACAAAATGGGAATGGGGGACATAAATGCCCTTCATACTTGTAATATGAAGAAGGCTATTACAGAGGACATTATTATTTCTACTGTCTCTGATAAGCCAGATGACCAGATATAGGGCACGGTTATGGGATGGGGGGACCCTTTGTGGATCTGGCTGCTCCTGAGTTAAACTTGGAACTCATCTCAGAAGAGCAGCTGCTGTTTAACCCAGGGCGTTATACCTTCCCTCGTGGGAATACAGAGGGAACAGGCTGCAGTTCCTGTAGCAATGGTGGACAACATGGCTGAACAACTGGCAAAGGGCATGGCGTGCAGAGAGGCCGTGGGGGATATGTTGAATGAGACTGAGAGTGCCACAGAGGCTAGCTGAATTCAAGGCCAGTGCAAATTGCCTTGGTTTCCCTTGTGCCTCCGAGCAGTGCTCCCTGCCTGAAGGTGCCCCTGAAGGAGATGGGATGGGGGCTGGGCACGGCTGATAGCAGCCTCCCAGCCTGTGCCTATGCATCTCATTATTGAGCGGGCCTGAATCAAAGCAGCCCAGTGCAGCTGCTGTCCTGTTTAATCCATTCATAATCAAAAGTGATTAGCATGGATGCCTTGGTGCTGAGGTTATTGTGTGTGCGATCAAAGCCACGGCCCCGCCTGCTTCCCAGAGCCGTCTGCACCTGGGAGGGCATGAAGGCCATGAGCCTGGGGCATGGGGCAGGCAGCCACTGGAAGCCCAGTGGACACTGGGCTCCCTGGGCAGAACCTGGGAGCAGTGAGTGCAGCCTTGCCTGCCTGAGGCTCAGCAGCCTTGGGGAGGTCCCTGGGGGAGGCCCACAGCCCAGGTGTCCCCTTTGGAGACTTAGGGGAGCAGATGGAGTAAGCAGGGCCTGTTCAGTGTTAGACTCATGAAAGATTCCTAAACTCCCTCATTTTATAGAAGAGGACACCAAGACCCAGAGAAAGGAAGCATATTACATGTCTGGCAGGCACTTGTGTGTGTGTGGAGGGAAGGAAAGAGAGAGGGGAAACAGAAAGAGGCACAGAGAGAGAACTGGATAAAGGAAGTTACGCTAAGTGACGCACAGCTGGGAAGGAGACCATGCTGGCCGATGCTAAGAGAAGGAAGAACACCAGGCTAAAGCAGGAAGGCTGGAATAGCTAAGGAATCGAGGTGTTCTGGGCCTTTAATAGTTCATATATTCCTTCCCTCACACCAACTCTGGTAACTTTCTGAGCTGTATCTCCCTAAAAACAGCAAAATCTCAGTCTAGACTTCTTCTTCTATTTATAAGATCTGCCTGAGTAAAGCTCCATATTCCAGTTCTCTCTGTCCATCCAGATTACGAACATCATTAAGACCGAAACGAAGACTCAACTCTCAAGAAGCTTTCCTGGGCCTCCTATCTCTGAACTGTTCCACCAGTTCTACCTGTACTACCTTTTGACACTTTGCATGTACTGTTCTCCTGATGGCTCCTGGGTTGAGAGTGTAAATAGTTCCTTTGACTCTTAGAAAATGGCCATGACAACATTGACAACAACCACAATGATGATGATGATTATGATGATGAAGATGATGAGTGTATGAGCCAGACCAAAGGCCTCAATGGCACCTGTTGTGCAGTGTACTTCAGGACACCCCTCCTCACCTGCTCAGGGGTTGAACACATCCTGAGTCTTTCAGTGGACACTGAGAACCCCTTGAGGGCAGAGCTAGACCTTTATGACTTTGCATCTGTCTCCAGGACCAAGCACAGCCCTTGGTATAGCAGACCTGTAACAAGTGTCTGCCAAAGAGTGAATGAAAGACACAAGGGGTTTTGCATGAGCATGTCCCATGACTTCCTTTTGACATGATCCATGAGGCTGCCTAGAGGTGTTCCATTGCCACCAGAACTTCTGCACCATCCTCAAGGGGCCTCAGAGGGTGCAAGTAGGGGAAACAAGATAAGAGTTGCTGCTTTAAAATAGGTTTCCTAGAAAAAATATTTAGGGGTGCTTCATTGCCATCCCTGATACAGGTTACCACCTGAGCCTGACTAATGGTATGTACACATAACCTGGGTGCATGGCAACACCGGGTGAGGCTGGCCCCCTTGATTTAAGACAGATTCTAATCTCCCCAAAAGGAGAAGAGTCTTTTGGGAGTCGCATGCTTTATTTCCATCCCAATGGGTGCCTGCGATGCAAATTCCATGCTATGTCAAGACTTAATGCTACAGTTTTCACCACTGATTTACGGGATAAGGGAAAATCCCAGATCAATTTTGTGTACAACGTTGTAGGGTCCTTCACACCCAGAATGATCAAGTCTGGGAGGTGAGAGCTAAATGGAAAGATTAGGGAGCGATTTAGAAACATTTACAATAGAACCTAATACTAAGAGAACTAATCTTTCTCTTGCTGAGTTCTACGTCATGTTGGAAGATAACGAAATACTCCAAAGGCATAAATAATAAATAATAACCCGGTATGGAATGGGTAACTGATGGTAATAACTAGCCTTTATTTAATAGGCTCTCAGGTGTACTGGGTGCTTCATACAAATCTCATTTATTTCACAGTTTTTCTGAGGAGGCATCAGCAATCCCATTTTGAAGATAAAAGACTCTGTGATTCAGTGAGGTTAAGACATTTGCCCAAGACCATATGGTTAGAAAGTGACTGGGCTGAGAGCTGAATTTCTCTCTCAAGTCCTCTCTCTCTGATCCCTCAGCCTGTGCACCTTCCTCATGGCCTTCACCACCTCTGGCTCAGTCCCACTTTGGAGAGGCTGTAACTGACGCATTGTACCATGCAGCACAATCAGAGGCCAGGCACCACTGCACCCACCTCCCTTCTCTGCCTTGCCAAATGAGCAAACCAGCCCAGACTCATACTGCTGGAAGAAACATTAGAGCATATTCAAGTCGAATCCTCTCATTTTACAGATTAGTGAATTGAAGCTCTAAAAGGTTAATCACCTGCTTAAAACCACAATGCTACTTTGTGAGAGGCCCAGGCTTAAGCCCCAAGTCTCTGACTCTCAGTCTAGTGCCATTTTTATTGAGTCACAGTATCTGAGAATAGAACAGTGGCTGAGAAGTGGGGACACGGGGGCGCCTGTCTTTCTGGCACTGGCATTACAAGGACAATGCTCTACTTAAAATGCTCAGAGGTATTTAACTAATATGTTGCCAGTAGGGGCACACGGGCCCACTGCCAATCTCCTCCTCCCGGCAGCAGATCGGGATGGCTCTGGCACAGGCATCGATGCGGGACATAGCGTGTTACATCCACGTAGCCTTTACAGCACTGTTATGTGGTACCAGAGACTTACAACGAAAGCATGAGTCTAGGGAGAGCAGGTGGAGATTTTCTTTCCTGATTTTTAAGAATTCACAATTTCAGCTTAATTTATAATAGATAGTGAGCATAAAGGAAGTGACAACAGGGCTATCAACTATTCTGTCAGTAACACTTGAGGCCATGGCTCTTCAATATGACCAGAGCCAGCCGTCCAATGCACAGAATGACCTTTGGCCCCATCCTTGGAGAAATGTAATACTCTTCATGCTTCTTTCTGTCCATGGGGAGTAAGAAACCAGAGCTGCCAGAATAATCAGAAGGCCTCAAGAGCGGAGATTACGCATTGTCAGAAATGTAATCTGCAACTCTTCTCATCTGTTTCGCTGTGTTTGCATTTTTTAAACCACCTCTTCAGGAAGAAACGAGACAGTGGAGGCCCTCCCTGTTCTTACACCTAGAGGTGCATTTATCTTGCTCATCTTACACACTAGGTAAAAAAGAACAATGCGATCAGTTCAGAGGCCTTCAAGTTTTGAGACTTCTAGCCCATACTGTGTGTATACATGTCTATTCTAGACACACAACCAAACATGGATTAACTATGCGCACAGTCTCTGAGACAGCAACGACAGCTACTCTGCCTGCTACTTCCCAGCTTTCGTTGATACTTCTGTAGAGAGGGCACTGACTGTGTGTGCTGCTCTGCCATGGAGCACTTGTGATGCTCATCACGCCCCTGCTCCAACACTCTGGTAGCTTTCCATCATTTCTAATACCATCTGCAATCCTTACTGGCCTTCAAGGCTCCCCGTAACCCGGCTAATATCTGCTTATCTCTCCACACTGAGCCTCCCATCCCCTGGGCTGCTGGCTCACTCATCTCCAGGCACAATGGCCTTCGTGTTCTTTATATACAGTCATTTTCTATCCTAGTTAATTGTCCTATAGAATCATCTGGTGAGTTTTACACACGCATGCGCACACACACTATCCTGGGAGAGGTCTGACCCTGGGGAGTTTTTTTTGGAGCTTCCAGGGTGATTACTATGTTGAGCCAGGGTTGGGGACTGAGGCATTTGCACTTGCTATTTTCTCTTGCCTGGAAGGGCCGTCTGCTCTGTCCCTAACTTCATGCAGGTTATGCTGTGTATCAGCTCTCCACTTTGGCACCCCTTCATCGTCTCCATCATTCTTGATCCCATGGACCTGTTTTATCTTTCTTTGTACATGTATCACTATATGACATTTTATTTTATGTTTGTTAATTCACTGACTGTCTGTCTCCTTTCTCCCACCCCATCTTATCCTACTTTAGTGTAAATTCTCAACGTGTAGAAACTTGTCATGTTTTATTCAGTGCTCTATCCCAACAGTGCCCAGCACATTGTAGAGGCTCCAAAAGGATTTGCTGAACAAAGCAAGGCATGAATACCACTGTTCCACCATCAGGAGGGCTCTGCTTTGTGTTCCCAGCACTGGAGATAGGTTTGCATCGAGCCATTCCCACTTCATCATACAACTGCAGACCAAGTTTGATCATTCAGCAGTGGCCCTGTGTACCTCCTGAGTGTTCTTTCTCCGCAGGTATCCCCTGACAGGTGATCCCATGCTCTTTAGCTCAGTAGTCTCACCCCAGAAGGCACAGAATGGAGAGTGGAGATGCTAATGTGATAAATGACCATGCAGGTGCCATGGCAGAATTGTGTACGGTACTAGGCCAATAGGCATTGTCAAAGTGTCCTCTGTCTGGGGCTGGCACCTTTGGAAAACAGGAGACCTTAGAAATGGGAAAGCAAGACTTGGACGATTGAACAGATATCACGTATATGGGCCCCTAATCTGTGTCCTTCTCATCACTGCGGTGTTATGTCTGTTTCTAACTTCCTTCCTCACAGTGCTTCCAACTCTCACATCTGTTATAGGCTGCGTTTCCCATCCTCTTTCTAATGTCAGTCTAGCTTTTGTTCCAGTGCATTCATGAGAACCCGGTACGGCCATTTCAGTTAAGCTCCTCTGAGTGACCAGGACAAACCCTGTCATTCTAGAGTTCTCTGAAAAGGGCTGTGCAATGAGCTCCCGGAACCAGCCTCATGTAAAAAAGTTCTACACAAGTTGGGTAGATGGTAATAGTCATTGAGACTCACTCAATTTATTGATTTGGGAAAACAGAGACTACAGTGGATTTTGACTGAGATTTCCATACAGCATTGACGAAAAGCGTGATTGGAGAAATTAGAATAAATCAATTATCTTTAAGGGCAGACATCTCAGTCATACTAGGCTGTGAGAGAGTCCTCTAGAATATGAAGTAGGTCATTCAACAAACATTTCCTAAGCACTTATTGTATGCTAGAGCAAATGGGGTGCCCCTGGGCAGGGCAGGGTGCTCAAACTCTGGCTGGCCTAATCATCTGAGACATTAAAAAAACATAGAAGGCTCAGCTATTTCAATTGACAAGGTTCAGAATCGGGGGTAGGTGGACACATATCGTACAATTCCACTTACAGGAAATGTCCAGAATAAGCACATCCTTTGAGGCAGAAACTAGATGAGTGGTATCCTCATGCTGAAGTGAGGGTGGGGGTAGAAGAAATGGAGAGTGACTACTAATGGGTTTGGGGTTTCTTTTGGGGTGATGAAAATGTTATGGAATTAGAGGTGATAATTACACAGCTTTGTACTATATTAAAACCCACTGAATTGTACACTTTAAAAGGGTGAATTTTATAGTATGTGAATAACATCTCACTTTTTAAAAAGATGCTATAGGAGCATTAAATTAAAAAAAAAAATAGTGAAGCAACAGGACTGGGCATCTGAATTTTTATAAAAATCCCTCAGGTGGCTGGGAAGCGAAGCCAGAGTTGAGAACCTCGCTCCTTAAAACATTTTAAAAGAGACTGGGCTAATGGTTAAGCCCACTCAAGGCAACAGGCAGGAATGTGCGTCTGTAAATCCTGAGCATGAGAAGACCTGAGTTTCTACGTGGAGGCTCATGTTGCCAGGCACCTCCAGGCATCCCCTCTGCTAGGCACTGGGGACACAGGGACAGCCGCATTCAGACACAGTTTGGCACAAAGCTGGATGCTCTCCTCATTTACCCTGGGAAGATGTGCTGCTGCCAACAACAGGCTTTGCAACCTGAAGATCTTGATTGAATTTCTCCATGTATTCCCCACTCCTCACTACTCTCCCCCAAGCAGGTTTCCCTCTTGAGTGTAGAGTGTAGATGGTAATTAATTAGAACTGGGATCCCTGGTGAATATAGAAAAATGAGAGAGCAGCGGTTGGGGGGCTGGCCTTGCCTGGAAAGAGCCTCAGAGAACGCAATGAGCCAGCTTCCCATAGGGAAGGTCCCCAGAGCAGTAGGGCAGAGCGTGCCATGCCCCTGGCAGTATTGGGTGTGTGCGAATGGTCCATCCCTATGGGGGTCTCTGGCCCTGGAGATCCCCAGCTGTAGCCTTCCTCATCTGCATTCAGTGCATTGTGCAAACCAACCGGGAAATTACTTATCCAGAGACCAGAGACTGCTGAAGAGCATCAAGGAGAAGATCTTGGGGCCCTGAGTGGGAATTCAGCTCACGGGTGCCCATGAAGGTTAATGAGATGAAGTGTGAAGCCTCCTGCTCCCTAGAAAGTTCCATGTGTGTAAATGACAGCAATCAGACAGTTCTTAAGGAGCCAGGGGTAATGAGGGGATTAAAAGGAGGCTGGATGGCTGCCTGAGACTCCTGGAGGTGTCCCAGGCCTCTGAAGAACCATGGTCCAAGAAAGGCTATTTCGCTGTGGGTGGGAAAACCAACATAATTAAAACAACACCAACTAGTGCAATGACCACACTCAATTGAACTTCTGTTTTGAGTTGAAAAGGAAATGGATTATCTGTCCCTTCTCTAATCACAACTGAACTCTCTGGCAATCGCCCTAGAGTAAATGAGAATAGCCAGGTGAAACTGCTTTTCACCCTTCAGAAAACACTCTCCCTCACATGACCAAACCTCATTGGTCATTGATTCATTTCAAGACCCTTCTCTTCACAAAGCTAGTATCTTTCCTTGTCCCAGGCATAAGTGTGAAAATTACATCGTGTTGGAAAGCAAACTCTTCCTAGGCTAGGTCTACCAACTTCCATGACAACCTCAGCTCTCCACTTGGCCACCTATGATTGTCTTGTTCTGAAAGCTTCTGTGGGCTTTGATCACTTCTGCAACCATCAAGACCCTCCAGCAATCTCCTCTACTGAACTCTGAAATTTCCATTACTGAACATCATTATGGAGACACTCGGCATATGCTGCCTTGTTGAGTTAGTCAACTGAGTCATACTTCTATAGACCCTTCAGCTGGATGTTAAGAGCCTACTGGACAGAGCTCATGCTTTCTCTTGCCTTGTAACATGATGAATGGAGGGCCTTAGAGCAGATCTACCTCGCTTCAAATCCCAGCTCCAGCCTTATTAACTGTGCACACTGGAGCAAGCTGCAAAACTTCTCTCAGCTCATCCTCTCCCACACAGACTCTGCTTCCACATGTGGCCTCTGGAAACACAGACCATCGAATAAAAAAGTAAGACACAGAAAGTGTCTCTAATTGAACTTGGAGCAATGCA
>NW_006442107.1:7323827-7338031 GCF_000325575.1 Pteropus alecto
TCAGCAGGGCCGAAATGGAGACCTAATTTGGGGAAAACATCCTCTGTGTGCGGTGGGGACACTCTGATAAAGGTGCTTGTGAAGATTAATTTTTCCTGCATTTGCGGATAATAGTCAAGGAGGATGCAGTGAGCCTCTCCAGGTGCAAATCAGTGCTCATTTCCTAAAGCCTACTGTGTGCCCAGTCTCCGGAGAGGCAACATGAGGGACAAACACCGAATCCTCCGCCCTGTTCCCATGAACCTGCCCTATCTACTGCCTCCACATGCCTGAACTTGAAGGGCTTGCCCTCTGGCTGGGGAGAAATGTAACCTGCAAAGAATCACTCTAGGAGAGGCACGTGACTGAAAAGTGTGTGGCCTGAGTGGCAGGGTTTTCAAGCAGGACCTTGAAAACTGGGTATCAGGAGAAATCTGCCCCAGTCACTGCTCTGCCACTAATGTCACCTGTGCCTCCCTGGAGGCGCCACTTCAGGCCTCTGAGACTCGCGGAAAATGAGAGAGGCTGCAAATTCAACATGTAATGAGAGTGTGGGGTGTCACCTGGGAGCTGTGGTGAACTGAAAGGACCAAAGCCAGCCTACTCGACTCCAGCTGACGGCTTCCAGAAGCCAAACATCTTACATGGGTGTGATGGGATGTGTTTGTATGTGCATGTGAGAAATCTCCTGATTGTCAAAGGTTGGCAAATTTTTGTAAAAAATTGAGTAGGTCAAAAAAGAGATGTCTGTGGGATGAATTTGGCCCCAGACCCCTGGCATGAGGCCTCTGGACAAGCTGTTGTCAGAAGCCCCTCCCATTTCTCACATCATAGGACTGCCTAGTGAGCTGCCCTCCCACCTAAATTCCTGATCGCATATACCATTTCTCAATAAAAGTAAACCAGCTAAAGAAGGGCCAGCTCATCAGGGTCTCCCATGGATTTTGAAACAGCTCTGGGCTGAGTGACTTAGCTACCGTCAATCTCTTTGGCTGACCAGCTGGCAGAGCCTGGTTTCCCCATGCATAGAATTAAGGGGCTGCCCTACAAGGTCTCCAGGGTCCCCAGCAGCTCAAGGGTCATGGCTGATGACTTCAGCATCTTCAAGTGGGTTTGACTAAATAGCCAGTGAGAATCCACATGTGAGGTTAGGACATTGCTTGATTCATATGGGAAACAAGGGTGACAAATAAACAGGGCAGTCAGACCAAAGCCTGTTCACAGAATTGGAGAAATGTTTATTTTGTGGTCTTTACTGTCCGCTTCTTTCCCTTTCCCCTCCTGTCTCTGGCACCCAAGAGGCACCTCCACAATAGGGGGCCTAATCCCCACAACCCATGTATTTATTGGGAAGCTGAAGATTTCCTTTTGGGCATTTGTAGGCTGTTCAGCACCCCCAACCCAAAAGGTTGGCTCTTAAGTGATGGAATTTCAGGGACCCTGCGGGTCCTTGTGAGATACTGTCTGGGGAGAGCCCCAGGCTGGTGCCTTTCGGATCTGACAACCAAGGTAGTCACCTGCTCCACCTGTAGTAAAGCTGTCCCCAGAGAGCAGTGCCGTGAGGAATGAAGCTAGAGGGGTTTTCCTGTTCCAATAAAAATCGACAATTTACTGTAATTTGGTTATGATTTAACAATGCTTTTTAAAGAGGAAGTAAATGGCTCATAAAGCCTGGTGACCTATTCACTCTTGTGTGCTTCATCAGGCCCTCTCTCTGAGCTGGTACCTTCCACGTATCCCCATCCTCCCGGGAAGACCACTAATGAGTGCACGACAGGCACAAGGGGTCCAATCTCCACAGCCCAAGTGCCAACCTGTATGGGTCTCCATCTCTCCCTCTATCCTTCTCTGTGCCATGTGCCCTGACTCTTTCCTTTCCTCTTTCCTACTTCTTTGCCCTTTTCTTTCCTCTTCTTCTTCCTGAACAATGAAAGTTGAATGGCAATGCAAATCTAAGTCTCTCCTCGAAAATCCCAGCCGGGGAGGCAGTGTGTCACCCATATTTATGAGCTTTAAATGGCTTTTATCAAAGTAAGGTCGCACTAAATCACGCTTGAACTGTCATAAATACAAATGACTCGACATAGGCTGCAACAAGCCTTCAGGGAAAATGATATGATGTGCTGTTGCAGTTATGGTATATCACACGGGGAGCTCATATATTTCCGCTGGCAAGGTAATCCGATCCTTTCAGAAGACTCTAATGGGTGAAAAGAGGCAGTGAGTCGGGGTGAATCACACAAGGGGTGGGACGGTCATACACCTGATCTCTGGATGTTGATATTTTAAAGAACCAGCCTGCTCATAGAAAGGAAGGAACTGATGAAATCTTAAATATTTGATGGAGGTTTCCTTATTTAGAATCATTCTATTAATTATGAGACTAGTTGATGGGACACTGAACTAGGAGTAAAGAGACTTGTAGCTCTGGCACTAAATGTGGTTACACGACTTTGGCCATGGGTGGTTTTAAAATACATCTACAAATTCTTTGATACTCTTCCTTTTAAAAGGTAAAGACAACTCCTAGTCCCCTTCAGTGTGGGCTAGCTTTAGTGATTCATTTCTGATGAACAGACAGTGGCAGAAGTGAGGTGTGTTTTCCAAGGCTAAGTCATAAAGGGTATTTTGGGCTCCTCCTTGGATCACTTACTCCAAGAAAAGCCAGCTGCCATGTTGTGGGGACACTCAAGCAGCCCTATGGAGAGATCCACATGGCGAGAAACTGAGGCCTCCTGCCAAGAGCCAGTGCTAACTTGCCAAGTGTACAAATGAGGCACCTTGAAAGAGGATCCAACAGCCTCATCTAACCATCAGATGACTACCACTAGGGCTGAAATCCTTCTTGACTGCAAGCTCATGAGACCATGAGCTAGGCTGCTCCTAGAATCTTAACCTACAGAAAGTTTGAGAGGTAATAGCAATAAATTTAAACTCTCTAGGTATTAGTTTCCTTATTTTTTATATAAAAGGTGGACTAAATTAGAGGTTCTAAACCCTGGCTACATATTAGATTCACCTGTGTGCTACGTAGAAGCATTTGATGCTCAGGACCAATAGCAGACCAACTGAAATGAAGTCTGTGATGAGGACCCAGCACCGGCATTTTATAAAGCTCTCCATCCAGGTGATTGCAAAAGTACTGCCAGAATTGAATATCACTGAACAAAATGCATTTTATATTCTAAAATACTCTTTACAATTTTACAAAACCCTTGGCAGATGTGGGGGCTGGGGATGTGAGAGATGGGTTATTCCACGCCCCCCTCCATCTCATTACTGCAAGGGCCTGGAGATTGTCCAGAAAAGCCAAAGACAATTCCTTTATTCCAGCTGGTGAAACCTGGCCCAAAACAAAGAAGTATATTTTAAGATGTAAATGTCATTACAATATGGATGAGTCCTGGGGGAACAGGAAAAACAGCCCAGATCTGAGGAGAGCTAGCATTGAGCAACTCCCTTAACCCACTGCATGAAGAGAGTTAAAAGTGGACCAAGCTTCGTTTAGCAGAGTTCTTTTGCAAAAAAAAAAAAAGAGTGCCATCAAGCACAGGCTCTCATAGAGGAGCACCATGTCACTGCTGGTCTGGCAAGGGTGGTTACAGTGCTGGACAGCAGTAACGCACTGGAATTTGAGCCAAAAGACTGGCTGCTCATTAGATGTAAAAACTTGGACAGAACAAGGTCTGAGTCTGTAAAAACAGAAGTTATGTATCTGCCATATTGACCTTGTCATATGGAGTAATGAGACAATTGAGGTGAAAAGCCTTACAGACAAGAGAGGGGAGGTGCATCAAAGTGCCAAATCCCTAAACCACGCAAACCCGCAAGGAGACTTCCACTATAAGCCACAAGTCTGTTTCTCTGAGGAAAAATAAATACTAAATATATAAACACAATACTATAAAATAAAGAGCCATATGGGTCAAGAAGACAATTTGTTCCAAACAATCGGAGAGGTCTTCTCATGGTCTTCTGCTACTGCTGTTATCAAAAGTCACACACTGTACCCCTGGTTCTTTGGAATCTGTGGTGGGACTCGCATCGTCCCATCTCCCATCTTCCTTGTCCAGGTCATTAAAGAGCAGAATAAAAAGAATGAAAAAAAGTAATAGGTTTTTATGCTTGTCCTTCACCTGTTCTTCTAAAGGAGGTGTAAACACCATCCTCCATGTCATTTCTTGATACCTAGCAAATGTCAAATCTGTGCTCTTCCTTCATTCATCTCTCTACTCATTCAGTTAGTGCTTACAGAGTGCTTACTATACACAGGAACCTTTTAAAGCCACACTGGCAAGGAATGATTATCACATCTACCTTTTATCTCACATCTTCGCTTATCTGGATGTACCGCTTGGTCCTCTATCCCTTGTTACAGCATTAGACAGTCTCTACATCCCATAATACTGCACGTTTGCCTCAGTCCCGGTGTTATCTCCAGTGCTGGCAACTCATTTTACACAGCCTTGGGCTCCCAAGGGAACAGAAGATCCATAAGGGCATGGCCACCTCCTACGGTTCTTTGTATCACCTGTAACAGTACCTGTGACTCAGGTAGATGCTCAAAAAGCCATTGTGGGCTGGGACTCCACGGCAGCAGCACCAGGTTGTGCCTGGCATCTTGAATCAATCTCCTTCCTTCTGCATCGGCACATCAGCCTGCCTATCCCCAGGGGCGGAAGGGAAGTAGAAGGGATTAGACTTCCTGTTTAAGCTGATCCCCGCTACCTCCCTGGTGACCTCCTCAGCCTGGATTCCCACACCAGGGACCATAACTGCTGTGGTTCATTCACATGCCTAAACTGTTTAAGATGCTGCCGGATAAGAGCTGCAGGCTCCCCAGGAGCAGTCCTTCCTAGGTCTCTCATCTGTCTATGCTGTAATATTTAATTCTTTGGTAAGAAGCAACGAGAAGGCTGGGTTTTTTTAAGATATTAAGAAAATCGTTCATTGCTGGGAAGTCAAATCAAGGCCTCATCCTTCAAAACGACACTGGAATGTGTATCAGCCAGAGAGAGAGCCTGATTATTAGTTTTAAAGAGCTTATTTCATTCTCTTAAAAATGGGATCAGTTCATCTTCATCACATCTGTCTCTGTGTGGCTCCTGCATGCCACAACAGCTGTCAGCTCCAGGCGTCATGTTATTAAGGTGTAGCAGGTGTATGTGTGGGTCTGCCTGGATGCATGTGTTTTCCAAAGGACCAAACAATGAGATTTAGAACATGAGTCATTAATAGGGTTGATTTGCTTATTTTCATTCAGGAAGGGGCTGGGAAGATCGTTTCCATCCAGCCCATCCCACCCCACACGGGCCAGGGGTGGGGGGAGGAACCACAGCTACGGCCCACTTATCTAGGCAGCAATGGTAAGGTCTTGGGGTAAATCACTTTACTAAGAGTTACCACTAAGGGAATACAACTGTCATAAGCATGCGTCTCCCTGACACCCCAAGGGCCACCTGGCTTTGGCCAGGTGACCCAGCACAACTGCAGCAGGGGTTCCAGATGTCCCCAATACCTGTATAAAAAGTTGTTTCATGGTGTCCAGATTCCCTCTCATTCCCTTAATGGATGACAGCAAGAGCTGAGCTAAATTAAAACATCAGGTAAAAGAAAGATAGAACCTTCTACTGCTTTGCTCTGCATTGAAGCCTACCATTCACATCAATGGGGAGACACTGCACAGTGTCTGTGGAGAGCATGATACTAAACATCAGTACACAGAAAAAGTAGATAAGCGGATAGAGGCTCGCACATTGAAATGTGATGAATAATACGGACTAGATAACAAAATGCTAAATTGAATGCAGCTGGGTGTTAAACATGTATCACAAAATATGTATTATGGATGACAGAGTAAGCCAAAGGGCAGTGCTAGGCATGGGATGCTTCTGACAGAGGGGTCCTGGAAGAACCCTGAGATCGGGTGAATCCTCATTACAGAAAGAGGATGGAGGGCCAACCAGGCATGGTCAGCAGGAGAAAACAGCAAAAATGGGAATGAGACTTGAGAATTATGGAAACGTGGTACACGTGACCATAACAGGAAATGGTAGGCAATTCAGCTGAGTAGAGAGTAGGCATACCTACGGAAAGAAGTGTGTTTGCACATGTCTCTGTATATGCCAATGACTCTAGGGCAGATAATCTGAAATGACAGCTAATCAAAACATCATTTAACATGCATCTACATATTGGAATTGATACAGATGGATGACGAGATATAGGACTTACAACACTTCCCGTGAAATAACGAAATGCCTCTAAAGACTTGAGTCAGGAAAAGCTGGGCAGGGGCCATGCTGGTCCTATGAATCCATCTGTCCCTCCCATTCCTGCCTTCAGTACATGGATAGCATCACCCCTCAGGCTGGGGCAAAACATGCACATTGTCCCGGTGCTCTGCAGCCAGACCTTCCCTACCCTCTGGCAGCAAGGAAGCCAGTTAAATGAGATGATTACATAAAAAAAGGCTCCACTCAGTTTCTGCAGGTCTAGAACGTACAATAATCCCATATTCACATCAAATCAAAGATATGCCATGTTAATATATTATTTAAAATAAAAAAGACTTGCTTGGATCACAATGTTGGTAATTGACCAGCAGATAATGGCGTTCCCAGGCAGAGAGAAGGGCCCCCTCCTCCAAGAAGCCTGGCTGACACTCTTACAGTCAGAACGAAGCCCTCTTCCTCTGCACTCAGATCATGCTTTCTGCATGCATTCCTTTTCCTGTGAGCCTTAGCTGAAGGAAGGAGCGCATATCAAAAACTGCCTGGGTTGAAGAAAGGACTGCTGGTTTCCAAGACATCAAACAGGATTCATAGCCTGTGGAGCAGAGCCTAGCACGCCCTCTGGCAATCCTTTGTGAGGCCTTAAGAGTACAAACAACTGAAAAATTAACATGGAAAGATTCTTAAAGAATAAATGGAAACGGATGGTGAGAAAGTCATGGCTATATACAGTCACAGAAAAATGGGGACGTAAGTGACGGGGACTAATAACTGCACCGGCTCAAACGGGAATATAAGAACTCCAGGTCCTCATAGGCTGGGTGTGACGAGAGGAGAGGCTGAGGACGGATCACAGCGAAAACGAAACTGGGCAGGAGTAGGAGAACCAAGGATGGCGAGGCTGTCGCACGGTCTTCCTTCTTCCTATCTGCCAAACAAACGATTATGAATCTGTCCTGGGTTAGAATTTTGCAGGCGAAGACTGAGAAGCAACAAAAACTGTGACAAGGAAAGGGTGGGCAACCCACCGACGTCGAGAGTCTTCAGAGCACCGGTCTGAAGCAGGGAAGACTGGGACTGAGAATCCTAAGGGGAAAGCGGGGCGCGGCGGGCTGGAGTGGAGTACGGTGGGGAGAAAATGCCCGTGGCCTGACTCCACACTAACTGTGAACTCCAGTGCGAACCTGACCCCGCTGGGCCTAAGGGCACTCTCGACTCTGGAATTCCAGTCTCTGGGTTTGACAATCCAGCATCCCTCTTGGATGGCAGAAATGCTGAAGCAGGTGTGTGCTACACAGGACCAAACTGAGGATAAGCTGCAGCCTTCGAAAAAATGAAAGCAGGTGGGGGGTGGAGAGAAAAAGAAAAGAACGAAAATTTGGCTACGGAGTGTTTATAAAAAGCTTACGCAGAATTCGGTATTTGTGGAAACTTTTCTGGTTTGGTGGCAGAAACCAAATTGGAAACACGTGAAGTACATAAATATCATTTACAATTTTAAAAATACTTGTAAAGATTAAGTGAAATGTCAGTGAATGGCTCGAAAAGGGCAAGGTATTGTTACAATATAAGGGATTGTTGTCCCTGGCCCCGTACTTCACAAGATTATTTGTTAAATCAGAAAATCAGAAGGCCACATGGGTCCCCCTGGCTCCCAGAACAGGCTGTCAGAGGCCCTTGCTGGATTCCAAGAAGCTCGGGCACCAGAATGCTCCCCGCCCCTCCACATCTACTGTAGGACTTGAATCTACATTCTTAGACACTCATATACTCTTGGAGTTTTTACCCTCAGGCCTCCTTTTTTAAAATGCAAACACCCCTGTGAAGGCTGACACTTTTAACTAATTCATTCTAAGGTGTGGAGAACAGGTTGTCAAGCAGACAGGAGCTGGTGTGGAAATCAGAGCTTTGCTCTAGCTTGACTGTATGAACTTGGCAAATAAACCACTTGACCTTTCAGGGCCTCGGCACATTCCTATGGGAGAGAGGCCTTGGGCAGGTACAGAAGATGGACCTATAAACTATAAAATGAGATTATGTGATGTATTAGATGTAGCGTTGCCAGATAAAAGACAGGGCACCAGTTAAATCTGAATTTTGGATACACAACAAATACTTTTTTAGGATAAGTATGTCCCATGTATAATTATACTAAAAAAAAAAATATTTGTGGGAGTCCTATAATTTTATTTGCTAAACTTGGCAATCTTAATCAGATGGACTTTGCTCTCCAGAGGAAAAACTCTAGGGAAAACACAGGCAGTAAACGTGTAAGGCGGCGAGCAAAGAGGAATGGGAACAGGGGTAGCGCCAAGCATAACGCTGCCTCCTTCACAACTGAGGGCTGACCTAGTGTGTTGACATTCATAAAATGCACTTTTCCAAAGAGCTTCAGCCAAATGCAAGGGCTATCAGAGGCCCTCCTTTGCAAGGGAGGGAGCTCCAGGCAGAGCTGCCCTGAGCAATGAGTGGCCACCTCTCTACCTGTGACCTGGCCCTTCACTGCCCCTCCCAACAGAGCGGCCTTCCTAAAACACAACTTTCCTTACCTTCCTCCTTCCCTTCCTCAATAATACCTTTCAATGGCTCCTTCCAGCTGCTCTGTGAGATCCAAGCTTCTGTAAAGCTCGTGGAAGGCTCATACGATTTGCTACCTGAGCCCCAAGCCCCAGCCTGGTGTCTTGTCCCTCTCACCTCATATTTCATATGCCAGGCCTACCCTTTCCTAACTCACCTGCCTAGAAAACTGCTTCTCGCTCCAAATGCCAAAGACTGCACCCTTCCCAGAGAAGTGACCCTGGGTCTTCTCTTTTTTCTTCTGAGTCAGCTTATCTCCCTGTGGATCTACACGTACCCCAGGCAAGGCTCTACTGAGCAGCCTATCATGCCTGGTTTAGGCATTCCCACTGTTGGTCACTTCCCACACAACTCCTTGAGGGCAAGTACCTCTGTCTTAATTCATCTCTAGTCCCTGCCACAGCACCTGGCATTTGAGGAATACAGTAACTATTTGATCGATTAACGAATATATTGGCAGGTCCCTGCTGACTGGGGCATTTGTTGAGGAACTGATTGACCCCTTCCTCCCCATTTCTGTGCCTCTTCAGTAACTCCTGGGGGTCATGAATCATCTCTGGAACTAGCCACTTTCTACCTATCCCCATGTACCCCGCCTGCATTCCCACAAGCACCGAGGCAAGCTCTCCTTTGGACCCAGCTTTGAGGTGGCATTTACCATTTTATAACCTATGCTTTCAGTCTAGTTCATATTTATTTAGCAGTCAATCATATATTTCCTTGTGCTACTTCTTGAAGTATATTCTGCATTGTCATTCCCATCCACAAGTATCTTATTAGAGCTTTCTGAGGCAAGGCCAAGGATCATGTTCTTGGTGAGAAAGAAAGGCAGGAAATGAGGCCTCAGCCCTCTGGGAGCTTATGTACATACATAAGGTAAAATGGAAGATAACCCACACTTTAGCTGAACAATCCTTGGAGATCTACATAAAATGGATTTACACCCATTACCTTATGTAAATGAGAAGTCCAGTGCCTGTCCCCAAGTTTCTGCACATCTCTGGAGTCCAGTCCTATATCCTCGGTTTTGATTTCTATTCTGATACGAATCAAGATCTTCCCCCCTTTCACAGGCCTGCTTTTCAGCTTCCTACTGTGCTCAACTACATCAAAATTTTCATTCATCTTTTTTTTTTTTTATGCAGAACAATTAGTTTCCTTTCATGCCAAGCCCTGGAGGCCTCACCTTTCATACCACAAACCAGGTATTTGTTAAACAAAAAAAGCACTCACTCTCCTAGGGGCAGAATTAGAGGCAAATTTTGTAATTTGAAAGATCTTTTATCTTCTTTCCTAACAAAAACAGCTATCACAGAGAGTGTGAGCTATGCCGGGGGGACTTGGAGTAAACACTGACCATTTCTGACCCAGGAAGTGTAGCACTGGTTGACAACATTCTTCAAACTGAAAGTGAGTAACCAGTAACCTATCTTTGCAAGTCTGCCTTGCGGACAGGAATGCATGTCCCACTTCTACCCCTCCTCTCTCAGGGGCCGCCATCTGATTTGACCATTGTTGCCCGGGCTCCGAATGCTCAGCCCTCTTTTCCTGTCTCTCCACAACCGATTCTGAGGCCCACATCACCCGGGAAGGCAATGGTGCAAACGGGCCTGGTATTCACGCTGGTTCTTCCGAGTTTTTCAGACTCTATAACACCGTCATCACCCTCCCGCCTTCGCCCAGCCCCCTGGCTGCCACAAACTGCCATGCTTCCATTTCTCAGAACACTGGAGGAAATTCAACCTCTGCTGGGCCCTCTGAAGTTTCCTCTTCTCTAAAACAATGTTTCCAGCCTAAACTTAACTGCAGCTTAACTTCAGATACTGCAGGAGCAAAGAATCTTAAACTGGAGTGCGTATCGGAAACATCTGGAGAGCTGCACCCAAGTTCTGACGTGCAGCCCAAGATTTTGTATTTGTACCAAGCTTAAGATTTTATATTTCTAAGCTCCCAGGTGAAGGTGGTGCCTAAAGTACTGGCCTAGGTTCTTGGCTTCCATCATGCCTGGCTTGTGCATGCTTTCAACATACTGCCCAGTACTGTGGGCTCCTGATCTGAGCAGATACTTCCCATCCAGACGAAATGCCTCCAAGAACACACAGTGAGGCCTTGAATCCATCAGTGCCGGGCTGGAAACAAGACTGTGCTCTAAGGGGTGACCCTGGCCTACTGCAGCCGTTCATCTGATGTGATTTAAAACCAAGCATAACATGCTTCGAAGGCTGGAGAACTGGGAGAGCTGGGACCTGGCTTGCAGAACAGCATGTATTTTGTGTAACCAGCCTAAACAGAGTGGGGGAGGGAAGGGGCACACAGCTGTTTCTCATTCAGGGACCAGCAGGGCCTGGGGAGTAGGAAGCCAAGCACCGTGCTGTCCTGCCAGGCCCCTGTAATCAGAACACGGAGGGCACATTAGCCTTTCCTCAGAGGGGCAAGACAAGGGGAGTGTGTGAGGGAGGGAGACCCCTGGGGCACTGAGACCAGGGACATAGGCTGCACCCAGCAAATGTCCTGATGCTTTAGGGAGAGGGTAACTACTGACATCTAGTTCTGTCATGACTAATTTGCATCCTAGGATTCTCTGCAAACTCAACCTTACCAGAGAAGGGGCTTATGTGCCCTCTGATGGGAGTAGTTGTCTGATGAGCTGTTTTCTCAGAGGATGGTCAGAACACCAGGGACATTAGGGTCCCCTGAGCAATTACAGAATGTGCAGATTTCCAGGCCCCATCAGGTCTATAGAGTCAGAACCTCTGAGATAGTCCCAGGCCTGGTCTGGGAATCTGCATGCTCCAAATTCTCCCCAAGCAATTGTTATACACACTGATGTTTGACCAGAGCAAGACTGGCTGTGTTTCACATGTGCTGGAAGCCGAGGCCCTTCTCAGTGACTTTTCTTCAAATCCATAAATGCTGTCTAGCCTCATTTGACAGGTCTGGCAATCAAGGACCCCTAGACCACAAAGGGAGGGCTCCCTCCCGTGTTCTGTACCTAAAGAACACACATTCTTCAGAGCTGAGGGAAGCACCTGGCTTCTCATTCTTGGCATTTTCTCAATCTATTTAGTAATCAACAAATATTTATTGAATATTAATTTTGTGCTTATCGCTCCACCAAGGAAAAATACAGTGAAGTATGAGACACAGTCCCTGACAGCAAGACAGGACCAGGCAACTCAATAACGACGGACAACCCTGAGGCAGAAAGCATAGGGGGTGAGCGAATGGGACAGCCGGAGTGTTATTTTAAAATAGATCACAATCAGTGTCACAATCACCTACATATTATTCATATTAATTCAGAAAATCTATATGCTTCATGTAATCCAAAACCCATGACAGTAGTAGTCTCCATTTATGAAATACTTATGTAATGCCAAGTGTGGTACAAACGAGTTTCTTTAAAACTCCCTCACTTAATCCTCTTTGAAATCTGATGCGGTAGGTATAATTATTTTTCAATTATAAATGAGGAGTCTGAGCCTTGTGGTTATTAACTACATGACCAAGTTCACACAGCTAGTAAGAGCTGGGAGTAGGAAAGAAGGCTCAGTTCTGCCTGACTCAAATGACTCATGTCGGCCTTCTGTGTGATAATCACGAATAATCTAGGCATAATGTAATAAAATGTCAGCAATGGGCAAGATAATGAAAAGGCATAACAGTACCCCAAAGGGAGAAAAGATCAGAGAACTTCGTAAGAGTTGGGACAAAATTTTATGGAAGTGATGGACCTTCGGACAGGAGATGCTGAAACTTCTGAACTAGCAAGTACCCCTTGACCACATCTCTTTCTACACAGAGAAGAGAGGAAGAAAAGCCCTGGGAATCCCTGGGGCTTTTCCCTAAGAAGCTCCATGAAAACAAGTCAAATTGAGCTCGCTCACCATTCCAAGCTATTCTGCACCGGTTGAGGCCAGGATAAGAAACAGTTCATTTATTGGCAATGTTCGCAAACAAGCCTCTGCTGGATTCACAAAGTGTGTAACTGGGCTTGTTCTTCTTTCTTTTTTTAAAAGGGGGTTGGGAATAAAAACAAAAAAAGAAGACAACTCTATACAAGGCCTTACTGAATAAGCACTCTGGAAAGTCACTGAGCAGAAAATTGAATTTAAGTTTCTCCAAATGATACATATTCCCCAACCTCCCAATGCTTTGTGGAATGATCCACTCCCCCTATAAGGAAATCATGAAACCAAGGAAACACTTCAAACTGGAGACAACACAATGTACTGTTGTATGAATCCAGACTTTTGGAATCGATTCAAATTCTCAATGTATAGGGTTTCTTTCCCTCCCTTTCCCTCCACAGTACATAGTAACCTTCAATCTTCTTGCAGCAGTATGTTTTAAAACTCATGTGTGGTTTTCCTGTATTCACTGTTTACAGAAGATGAGAATAAAACTGTATTCTGGCCAAGGAAGCAAGTGGAATCCCCAGTAACTGCTCTCTGAGGCTGCCCCACCCAGCCTGCATCTGATCAATCCTAGAAGTTTGCAGTACACAAGATAATAAACGAAAATACCCTCTGCATAAGCAAAAACGAGGTGGGAAACTCTTCAGTGTGATAGCAGAAGCTCCAACCATCTCTACACATCTTCCCTCAGTCAGAAATGATCCCCTTAGAGATGCTTCTAAGGTTTTTAAAATGTGAGAGGCATCAAATTACAATCTGGAAAAAATCTTTGAGATCATCTAGGCCAGTCCCCAAATTTTATGGTTGGGGAAAATAATACTTATGTAAGGTCAATGCCTTGAATAATAATTTAGGTTTTTAATTGCAGCAGCGTTTCCCCAACATGAATGTGTTCTGTCTAACACTGACCCTTTCTGATCTTGGGTCAAAATAAGTGTCCCATGGTCAAATCAGTTTGGGAAATGCTACACATATTATATCACTCACCTACCCTCTTCTCTCTCTTGTAGATTCACAATATAGATTCAAATACTGTATTAAGGATTCCACTTATCTGATAGATATAACTGGAAAAAGGGTTTGTCTGAGATAGCACCAGCTGCTATATAAGAAATTACATACTAGGTGTCCCGAGCAACAGATATTTATTTTCTAACAGTTCTAGGGGCTCAGAAGTCCAAGATCAAGGTTCCAGCTAGGGTTTGGTTTCTAGTAAAAGTTCCTTCTCTGGCTTGCAGAAGGCCAACTAGTCGCTGTGAATTCAAATGAAGGAGAAAGAGCAAACCAGATCTCTGATGTCTCTTCTTATAAGGACACTAATTCTAAAGGCTCAGGGCTTCACCCTTATGACCTCATGTAACTTTAATGATTTCCTTATTTCAAATATAGTCACATCAGAGGTTCGCGCTTCAACATATAAACTCTGTGGGGACACAATTTAATTCATAAAAGGAGTGAAGAAGCAAAGCACAAGTCAGTAGAGGTTCCCCCCACCCCC